>NW_004949172.1:368607-374259 GCF_000317375.1 Microtus ochrogaster | reverse complement strand
GTCTGCAGAGGCCAGAAGAGGGCATCAGATTCCTGGAGTCGTAGTGGCAGGTGGCTGTGAAGCTACCAAATATGAGTGCTGAGAAACTGAATAAGGGGTGTTCTGCAAGAGCAGTACATGCTCTTAACTATGAAGACAGGGTCTCCCTATATAACACATGTATATAGACAAGGCTGGTCTCAGACTGGTGCACATCTGCCTTCTAAGTTTGGGCTTTAAAAAGGGCATCACGAGCCCGGTGATGGTGGCGCACGCCTTTAATCCCAGCACTCGGGAGGCAGAGGCAGGCAGATCTCTGTGAGTTTGAGACCAGCCTGGCCTACAGAGCTAGTTCCAGGACAGGCTCCAAAGCCACAGAGAAACCCACTTCACTTCACTGATATTTTGAGGCAGAGTCTCTTCACCAGGTCTGGAGTCAGATTCTGCTAGGCTGACTTCACCAGTAAATTCCAGGGCTCCATTGATCCTCAGCCCCTCACTGGGGGATTCTAGGCAGGGGCTCTACCACTGAGCCACACCCCAGCCCCTCACCGGGGGATTCTAGGCAGGGACTCTACCACTGAACCACGCCCCAGCCCCTGACTGGCTTGGGCAGCAATTACCCACTAAGCCATCTCCTCAGCCTTTGCGGTCTTCTTCCATCACTAATCACTTCTGAGTCATTGGTTCCTGGTCTCATGTCGTCAGCATCCCCCTCTGCCTCCTTTACTGCTTTCCCACCGCATTCTCAAGGAGTCATCTTGTATGATGGCGATCGCCTTACATCTAACTGAGCCTTGTTTGAAGATTCAGTTCACACTCTGTCTTGGAGTGTTTCCGTGGACACTGGAGAAGAATGTGTGTTCTGCTGTTTTGGGGGTGGAGTGGCTTTGATTTAATTTTATTTAATTTCAATTTTAAAAATAAAACTGATACTTAATTTGGTTATTGGAAAACCTCCAAAGAGTCCTGGAACAACTTGGGTACATGAATCCACTTTTACTTCTTTTTTCTCTTTATGGGAGTATGTCACCATGTATCCTGAACTGGCCATAAACTAGAAACTCCTGTCTCAGCCTCCTTGCTGCTTGGATAACAGAGATGTATCAGTAGCCTGGCTAAGGTTAATTTATTTCTCCTAGTGGTACAAGAGGTTGAAGCCAGGATCTCCTGACAGGTAGGAAGGTACTTAACTGTTGATCACAAATGCCCCCAGCCCCTCACTGGGTGATTCTGGGTAGGGGCTCTACCACTGAGCCACGCCCCCAGCCCCTCACTGGGGGATTCTAGGCAGGGGCTCTACCACTGAGCTGTATGTAGCCTTGACTCATTTTTATCTTGAAATACATTCTAGGTTGCTCAGCCTGGCCTTACGCCCCCTCAGCAGCCAAAGCTGGCCTTGGAATATCTCGTCTTCCTCCTGTCTTGGCGTCCTGATTATCTGAGCTTACTGGAATCATGATTCTGGGCCACCAGCCCAGCAAGCCTTTCTGATGAAAACTTCATATCCAAACTGAGATTCATTTTAATGAAAAACATTCCAGATTCTGAAGACGAATGTTATGAAATAAGGAATGAAAAATAGAAGCTGGGTGGTGGTGGCTCACACCTCTAACCCCAGCACTGGAGAGGCAGAGGCAGGTGGATCTCTGTGAATTTGAGATCAGCCTTGTCTACAGAGTGAGTTCCAGGACAGCCAGGGCTACATAGAACGAGGGGGGAATAGCTGGAGAGATGACTCATCAGTTCAGAGCACTAGCTGCAGACCAGAGAGATGGCTCAAGCAGTTAAGAGCGCTATCTATATGCTCTTTCAGAGGACCCAGGTGCAATTCCCAGCACCCACATGGCAATACACAACAGTCTGTAACTCCAGTCCCAGGGAATCTGACTCCCTTGTGCAGACATACATACAGGCAAAACACCAGTGCACATGAAAAATACATCTGTTTTTAAAGAGCAAAATGAGGCCTGAGCACATGGCTCAGCAGTCAGTAGAGCCCCTGCCTAGAATCCCTGAGTGAGGAGCTGGGGTGTGGCTCAGACATAGAGCCCTAACTACATCCCCCAGTGAGGGCCTGGAGTGTGGCTCAATAGTAGGTCCCTTGCCTAGAAGAGGCCAAAACCCTGGCTTCAATCCCAGCATCACAATACCCTGAAACCCAGGCTCTTTTCTAGACATTTGAAATAGAATTTTCATCTTTGCCAGATTCTCAGTGAGTCCTACTCATTCCGATCATAAAACTGGTCTAGACTACCCCTGCCTGTCTCAAACAGTACTTCTTTCTTTCCCTGTGGATTGTAGATTGAGGTCGCTTTCTCTCCAGAAGCCACAAGGACTCAAGACAACCAATTAGGAGCTTATCTAGTTCATAACAGGGTACTTGCTGGCATGGAGTGTGGAACGTCATACAACTGCATGGGGCAGGGAGTGTGTGGATGGTAGGGATGTCGTCGTACAAGACTGGATTTCTGCTACCAGCTCCCATGTATGATCTGAGGCTGTCTTTCCAATAAGGGCCTGGCGTCCTGCAGGCAGCTGCTAAATAGTGATGTTCAAGAGTTTCTCCCAGAGCCAAGTTTGATGACATGCCTGCAATCCCAGTACTCCAGAAGTGCAGGTAGGAGGATTGGGAGTTCAAGGCCAGCCAGAGCAGCATAATGAAACCCTGTGTCAACAACAATAAGGTTCTTTTAGGGCTAGAGAGAGACAGCCGTACAAGCCGGGCAAGCTGAATCTGACCCTGGGACCCACATAAGAGGTCAGAGTTGGCAGCACAACTGTAACTCAGCACACATGGTGTGGGATGGGGTGCAGAGACCAGAGAAGCATTGTCTGGAAGCTCAGGGAGCTAGCCTGGGATACACTGCACAGAAACAACAGAGACTGCTATAACAAGGTAGAAGGCTAGCACCCACTCCTGTGCCTTCTGACCTACACATGCATGATGCTGTTCATGCATGTGCACCCACAGTTGATTTATTTGAAGAGTCTCAGGCACTTGTTGTCACGCACATCTTTAATCTCAGTACTCCAGAGGCAGAGGCAGGAGGATCGCCCTGAGTTTGAGGACAGTCTGGTCTACCTAGTGAGTTCTAGACCAGCCAGGTCTACATGGTGAGCTCATGTCTCAAAAAGAAAAGAAAAGAAGTCCCACATGAAGCAAAATAAAGTCTCTTTTTGGGCTGGTGTGATGACCCGGCTGCTAAGAGTGCTCACTGGTTTCCTGCACCCACATCAGGAGGCTCATAACCACCTACGACTCCACTTCCTGGATGCCCAGTGCCCTCTGCTGGCCTCCAAAGATATCTGCATGGCTGTGACATACATAAACTCACACAAGCACACACATACATGTAAATAACGTATGTACGTAACTTTGTTAGAATGCTCTTTTATAAAAAGACAAAAGATAGATGGACGAATTACTGAACTGAAGGATGCACAGATGGACGAGCTGATGACGAATGGATAGGTGAATGAATGGGAGGGAGATAAACGGGCATGAAGATGTTGGGCCAGTAGAACTCAGTCTGACTTTTAGAGAGATTTTTAAAAATTAATGTGTGGCTGGAATAAGAGGGTTAGAAAAATTCTAGTCTCAGATTCTGGACAAAAAATAATAATCTAGGGGCTGGAGAGATGGCTCAGTGGTTAAGAGCATTGCCTGCTCTTCCAGAGGTCCTGAGTTCAATTTCTGGCAACCACATGGTGGCTCACAACCATCTGTAAAGAGGTCTGGTGCCCTCTTCTGGCCTGCAGACATACACACAGACAGAATATTGTATACATAATAAAAAATAAATATTTTACAAAAATAATCTACAAGAATATGACTAAAAGCATGAATTGTCCTTGAAACTCCATCAGAACTAAGCCCAGAATTCAGCAATATAGAGCACAGAGATCGGAACAGAAGAGCTCTGCCCTCTGGTGGGCATATCTGGAATCACAGTCAGGGTCTCTGAAGGCTGTAGTGGGACTGGGAGGCTAGTGAACTGATGTAGGGATTTAGAGCCCATTTAAAGGTAAGAAGAGTGAAAGTGGGGGCAATCAGAGATTATCAATATACATTTTTTGAGATGGGGTCTCTCTCTATAGCCCTGGATGTCCTGGAACTAGCTCTCTAGACCAGGCTGGCCTCAAACTCACAGAGATGCCCCTGCCTCTGGCTCCTGAGTTCTGGGATTAAAGGCATGCGCCACCACTGTCTGGCTGGTAGGTAATATGTCTGTATCATAGGCAGACCCCTGGGTCAAGGCTAAATCGTACTTGCCAACGGCGTAGGCATAGGCCCCTGGCCAGAGGTTGGAGCGCACAACGGCCACCGAGTACTGTGGGCTGAGGCTGCAGGAGATGCGGGTGGTCCAGGGTGACAGGTGCATGATTTCTGTTGTGAGAAGAAAAAGGGCAGTGGGGTCAGGGGCCCCCAAGCCATGCCTTACTTACCGCATGAATGAAGAAAAGGGGACCAGGCAGGAGCCACAAATCACACTGAAGCCCAGCTCTGGCCTCTCTAGGAAGACACTTCACCTGTCTCTATTTTAGTGAAGGGAACGAGAACTCTCACGTCACCTCCCTTGCTGGGTGGTGGTGAGGTCTGGTAGCCATGTCCCCAGCAGCAACTCCCAAGCATTCTCTTACAGGGTGCATGGCTTTGAACTAGGGCACTGGGGCTCGCCACAGGACCTGGGCCGCCCTCTTCCCCCAAGAGCTCTCAGACTTAGGGAATCCCTGCCATAAATGCAAAATCCCACTCCTGGCTGCCTCCCCTAGGGGAGGCTCCTAAAATCTCTCTTCCCCAAGCCTGGTTGGGGCTCAAAAGACCGTCTCCCAGCTAGGCATAGGGGCACATGCTGATAATCCTGGCACTGAGGACAGCAAAGATGATTGCTTAGAGTTCAAGGTTAGCCTGGGCTACAGAACAAGACCTGCCTCAGATGGCCTCTGCTGTGACAGACCTCCAGAAAGAGAGACAACCAGGGAAGAGATTCTGTCTCGAGGCCATGGTCGCTGTCACGTGCCTGATGAGGCTTAGCCACAAGAAGTAGCTGGGGATGTCTCATGAGTCTTCCACTCTGCCGCCCTAAGGCTGGGATGACGGACTTGTGCTCCCAAGGCCTGGCCCGATGCCCACTGAACTGAGGCCCAGAAGGTGGGTGACATCAGTGTTTGAATCCCATCAACCCCTTCTGGGCCACCACTGCACCTGCCCCAAAGGAAGGACTTACCTGCATCTTCTGAGAGAGGAGTCAGAAGCGGAGGACCGACCTCCTGCTCCACCTCCTCCATCCCTTCGTCTGCCTTCTCTTCCTCCTCCCCTAGCTCCTCCTCCTCCTCTGTCTTCTGCATTGGGTTCACCCATGTACAGCGGCCCTGGGGGTGCAGCGGCAAAGTCAGACGGCACCCTCCAACAGAGCTTAGCCTACTGTGGGAAAAGGTGGAGGGCTAGACAGGTCCCTAGAACACTGGTCCTGTTCCCAGTGAGCCCCAGGATGCTGGACATACTGCTGAGAAATGAGACCTCAGTATTCCTGGGGCTGCTGTCCTTCTGCAGTGGCAATGCACTTGTGCATCCCTCACTGGATAGACACTGAGCTCGGTCAAGCTAATGAACACTCCTGTTCTCTCTCTGTGTGAGTGAGTGAGTGTGTGTGTGTGTGTGTGTGTGTG
>NW_004949172.1:365134-368507 GCF_000317375.1 Microtus ochrogaster | reverse complement strand
AGAGATCAGACCAGCATTCTTCTGAGCTACACACCCAGCTTTGTTTTGATTTTGTTGTTTTCTTGCTTTCTTTTTTTTCTTGTTGTTTTTCACAGCAGATTTTCTGTGTAGCCCTGGCCACCCTGGACCTTGCTCTGTAGACCAGGCTGGCCTCAAACTCATAGAGATCTGTCTGCCTCTGACTCTCGAGTGCTGGGAGAGTTCAGGCCCTATTGTTCTGTGACCTTGAACTCCCTCTGATCAATGACTGCTTTTAGTTTTTTTAAATATTTATTTTATTTTATGTGCATTGGTATTTTACCAGCATCTATGTCTGTGTGAGAGTGTCAGATCTTGGAGTTACAGACAGTTCTGAGCTGCCATGTTGAGTGCTGGGAATCGAACCTGGGTACTTTGGAAGAGTCAGTACTCTTAACCCCCGAGCCATGTCTCCAGTCCCAGTGACTGTTTTTTGAATAATAAGCACAGGCAGGCACACAGCACAGCTCTACCTCCCGTTTCCTCATCTGTGAAACAGGGGCAGTACCTGTCCTGGAACTCGCTCTGTAGACCAGGCTGGCCTCGAACTCTCAGAGATCCACCTGCCTCTGCCTCCCGAGTGCTGGGACTAAAGGTGTGCGCCCACACCTGGCTTTCAGAAGGAGTTCTTTGAAGACAGTATGGTAGTTTATGCCTGTAGTACTGGTTTGCTGCTGTTCGTGTGTGTGTGTGTGTGTGTGTGTGTGTGTGTGTGTGTGTGTGAACTTGATAAGAGCTAAAGTCATCCAGGCCGGAAGCTCAGCTGAAAAAAGGCCTCCATCAGATTGGCCTGCAAGCAAGTCTGTGGGTCACGCTCTTGATTAATGACTGATGTGGGAAGGCCCAGCTCACAGTGAGCAGTGTCATCCCTGGGCTACTGGTCCTGGACTGTATAAAGCAGTAGGCTCCACCCCTGAACCCCCACAGAGGTGGTGTGTGCCTTTAATCCCAGCACTCCGGAGACAGAGGCAGGTGGGGCTGAGGTGGGCAGGTCTCTGAGTCTCAGGACAGCTAGCGTTACACAGAAACACTTTCTTGAAAAATAAAAAAATAAAGAAAAGAAAAAAGGGGAGTTATTGCAAAGTCAACAACAGTTGATTGAATTAACTAGATGTTCCCAGCTGGGCCAGTGAGGTAAAGTGTCTATGGAAAAACCTGACTTCCTGAGTTCAGTTCCCACGACCCAGGTGGTGGAAGGAGAGAATCGACTCCGAAAGCCGTCCTCTGACCTCCACAAACACAACTAATGCATAAGGAATTAAAATGTAACTAGAAAGTCCCTGTTCCCAGCAATCTTCATGGAATGACTAAAACCCAAGGCTGATGTCAGGATCCAGCCGGCACTCGACACAATCAGCATCATTGTCACCTGTCCCCCATCTGTCTAGATGGATAGACAGACAGTTGGCAGACTAGTGGATGGACAGATAGATTTGTGAATGGAGTGGTGGGTGAACGGATTTGTGGTTGGAAGAGTGAGTAGCTGGGTGGAAGGTTTGGTTGATGGACAAGTAGATGGATGGATGAACAGATCATTGGATGGATGGATGGACGGATGGATGGATGGATGGATGGACAGGTGGATTCAAGGGAGAAGGATGGGTGGATAGATCAATGGATGGATAGATGGATGAATGGGTAGGTGTATGGAACCGAGGTTGGATGTCTGGGTAGATGAGTGAGTGTATGGACAGATGATTGGGTGAGTATAATGATGGATGGATGGATGGATGGATGGATGGATGGATGGATGGATGGACAGACAACGACCAGCATCATGCTTTTATCACACAGATGCAGGGCTGGATTGGGGTGTGTCCTGGTTGGGCACTATGTCCTCACCTGCGGCAGGATGTGCTGTGTGTGATGTACCCAGTTGGCCATGGAGTCCACAAGCTCCAGCACCGGGATGCCCTCAAAGTCGGGGTTCTCCTCGAATGAGTCACGCCCTGCGCCGCCCTCCTCCTCCTCATCTCCCTCCTCCTCGCCGAACTGGTAGAAGCCCAGCGGGCTGATGTGCGTGGCCGCTGAGATGCGCGCAATCTGAGCACGCAGGTAGTTGGCCTCGTTGCCCGGGAAGGGCGGGTAGCTGATGACCGGGGTGTCCAGGAAGCCGGTGAAGAACTTCTTGATCTTGCGCGCACTGACGATCTGCGCGGGCGTCACGTGCGGCAGGCGCGTCCACGGGCGGCCTGGCTCGTTGCACACGAAGTACAGGTACTTGTTGGCGCCCGTGCGGCTCTCCTCCTTGGGGATGACTGGCGGCGGTTTCCACTGCGGCTTGGGCACTGCATCCACCACCTTCTCCTCATCCTCCTCGCCCTCCTCCTCACCGTGCGCCTCCATGACCTCTCCTCCCTCCATCATCTCCTCCACCTCCTCCTCCTCGCCTTCCTCCTCGCCTTCGCGGAACTCCACCTCGGCCACCAGGTAGCTGCGGTTCAGTCCCAGGATCTTGCCCCAGAAGCGGCACGTGTGGATGGGTTGCTGCTCCACCAGCTGCCTCAGGGCCAGGAAGATCCGGAAGCTTTCGTCGGAGCTCAGCCCCACGCCCGCCTGCTCAAAGTAGAAGGCCGTCTCCATGATGTTGGGCACCGGGCTGTCGTTCTGCACAGGGATGGGAGAGGGGATGAGAGAGAGGATGGAAGGCTGAAGGCTTTAGAGTCTGATTCTCTTGCCATCGCCTGGGTCCCAAAGATGGTACTCGGGTCTGTAGCCTCAGCAGAAAGATCTGAGCCAGCCCGGCAGCCCGACTCAACCAGAGTTAAGAAACTTGGACTGAAGCCAGCAGTTTGGGGGAATGTCCTCAGGGAGGGTGTCCCTTGAGGAAAAAAAAAAAAAAGCACACCAGAAGAAAATCCTTTTCTATTTGTCCTGACCATTGGGTACCATCAGGCAGCAAATGCCTGGGTCATCATACTCTACGCCCTAATAGCGATGGGGTGAAAGGTGGACTTGGACCTTGGGCACACAGCTGGATTGAATCACTGTTGCCAGGCTCGGTAGCACACACCTTTAAACCCAGCACTTGGAAGGGAGGGGCTGATGAATCTCTGTGAGTTCGTGGCCAGTGTGGTCTATAGAGCGAGTTCCAGCCAGCCAGGGGTGCATATCAAGACTGTGTAAAATACAAAGCCACTATTAGTCGCGTGTCCGTTACTTACAACCCAAAGCAGTCTTCACTGCCTATCTTTCCGCTGTGTTCTTGGTTCACAACCATGGGATGGGGTGGAGAACGAAGGGAGGGAGGGAGGGAGGGAGGGAGGGCCTGAAAAGCAATGCTTGACAGGAATCGGGGGGGGGCGCAGAGGGGATGGAAACAGAAATCTGGAAGAAGTAAAATGTGTGTCTGTGG
>NW_004949172.1:360563-364440 GCF_000317375.1 Microtus ochrogaster | reverse complement strand
GCCCGGCTTTTTTTTTAAATATTTATTTATTATGTATACAGTGTTCTGTTTGTATATATGCCTGCAAGCCAGAAGAGAGAGCCAGATCTCATTATAGATGGTTGTGAGCCACCATGTGGTTACTGGGAATTAAACTCAGAACCTCTGGAAGTGAAGTCAGTGCTCTTAACCTCTGAGCCATCTCTCCAGCCCCTTCTTTCCTTATTCTTATGCAATTAGAATTGGCATTCAAGGGGCTGGAGAGATGACTCAGTGGTTAAGAGCACTGGTTGTTCTTCCAGAGGTCCTGAGTTCAATTCCCAGCA
Organism: Microtus ochrogaster; assembly: GCF_000317375.1. Classification (NCBI taxonomy): domain Eukaryota; kingdom Metazoa; phylum Chordata; class Mammalia; order Rodentia; family Cricetidae; genus Microtus; species Microtus ochrogaster. Next base: position 364,135 of record NW_004949172.1, on the reverse strand, counting down.
CCCACATGGTGGCTCACAACCATCTGTAATGATATCCGGAGTCCTCTTCTGGCCTGCAGGCAGGACACTGTATACATAATAAATAGTCTTTTTAAAAAAGGAATTGGCATTCAAAATGGATGCTTCACATTAAATATTATTAGACTTTCAGTATCTATTTTATGCATTATCTAGCACCAAAACCAAAACCCCATGACAGTATTAGTACTAGAGAAGTGGTTACGTCCTTGCTCATGACTCGTGTTCATTGCCTGCACTTGGTTCCTCCTCATCCCTATAGCCAGTGCCCCCTTGTTCTTTCCCCTGTTACACTCTATCCATACATACACTTTATATACATAACTGCTGTACTCCGCACATGAGGGCAAATATATGGTTTGTTTACTGAGACTGTGACCTCACAATATTGCATATTCCAAGTCCATCTGTTTTGTTTTTCTCTGTGTAGCCCTGACTGGCCTGGAACTCTCTCTGTAGACCAGGCTGGCTTCACACTCAGGGATTCACCCATTTCTGCTTCCTGAGTGCTGGGACTAAAGGCATGAGCCACCATGCCTGACTTTACATGAATTATGCGTTTTTCCCTCTAAATCTATAAAGTTTTGCACTGAGATTTTGAAAGGAATTGTATTTTGTTTATTAATTTTAGTGGACAGACATTTTCATAGTAATAATAATGCCTACCCAAGAACATGGAATGCTCTGTCATCTAGTGTTATTTTCTGTGATTTCTTCTTTCAATAGCTTGTCATCTGGGTTGTTGAGGTCTTTCATGTCTTTAGATATATTCCTCAAGACTTAATTTGGGGGATTTTTTTTTTTTTTTTGGTTTTTCGAGACAGGGTTTCTCTGTGGTTTTGGAGCCTGTCCTGGAACTAGCTCTTGTAGACCAGGCGAACTCACAGAGATCCGCCTGCCTCTGCCTCCCGGGTGCTAGGATTAAAGGCGTGTGCCACCACCGCCCGGCGTTGGGGGATTATTTTGCATGGAATATTTTTAAAATTTCTAACAGTGGTCTGAGAGTAGTTAATATAAATGAGGCTGTTGTTTGTGGTTTGTGGTTTATTTATTTATTCATTTTGTTTCTTGAGACAGGGTTTCTCTGTGTAGCCCTGGCTGTCCTAGAACTCCCTCTGTAGGCCAGGGTGGCCTTGAACTCAGAGATCTGCCTGCCTCTGTCCCTAAGTGCTAGGATTAAAGGCCTGCGCCACTGCTGCCTGGCTTCTTTTTTCTTTTTCTAGTTATCGATAAAGTAGGATGGATGGATGGATGGATGGATGGATGGATGGATGGATGGATGGATGGAATGTAATCAAATATTGCAAAGGCAACAACAGTTGATTGAATTAATTAGATGTTCCCAGCTGGGCTAGTGAGATGCTTTAGTGGGTAAAAGTGGAAAAACCTGACTTCCTGAGTTCAGTTCCCATGACCCACATGGTGGAAGGAGAGAATCGATTCTGAAAGCCATCCTCTGACCTCCACAAACACAACTAATACATAATGAATTAAAATGTAACTAGAAAGTCCCTGTTCCCAGCAATCTTCATGGAATGACTAAAACCCAAGGCTGATGTCAGGACCCAGCCGGCACTCGACACAATCAGCATCATCGTCACCTGTCCCCCACCCAAAAACCCTCAAGACATGTTCTGCAGAAGAACAAGGGCACTGCTGGCCCCAGTGTCTGTTACTGCAGCCGTCTCCCCAGAAGCCATCCTGCGGCGCCCCTGACCTGAGCTGACGGGTGTCATTCCTGTGTCAGCCAGAAATGCTGCAGCGCTGCCTGTCACCACAGATACATTGTATCCTGAAACTTTACTGTGTTTATTAGGGCCAAGAATTTTCTAGCCCACTCAGTAGGGACTCTAAGTAAAGAATCATGTCATCTGCAAGCAGAGATAGTTTGCCTTTGCCCTTCCTGTTTCTATGCCCCTGTGTACTGTCCTGGCTGTGTATTGTCCTGCGACAATGACTGTGAGCAGTATACTCAATCAGAGGGGAGAATGGCCATTTTTGTGTGGCTCCTGATTTTAGAGGAAATGTTCTCATTTGTTTCCATCTAATGTAATTGGTTGTAGCTCTTTTATTTTTGAGGACTACTCCATCTTTTCCTAACACTCCAGAACTTGTATCATGAAGGCACGTTGAACTTTGTCAAATGCCTTTTCAGAGCTGACTGAAGTAATCATGTGTGGCTTCTGTCCTAGAGTGTGTCACAATTATGGATTTATGTGTGTTGGGCTGACCTCGCCTTTCCGGGATGACGCTCACCTGGTCATAATGTATGATCTTCTTCGTGTGTTCCTGAACTGGGTTTGCAAACATTTTGTTAAGTAGGTTCACATTGCCAGGTGGTGGTGGCGCATGCCTTTAATCCCAGCACTCGGGAGGCAGGTAGAACTCTGAGGTTGCGGTCAGCCTGGTCTACAGAGTTCTAGGATAGCCAGGGCCACACAGGGCGACCCTGTTTTTGAAAAAAACAAAAAACAAAACAACAGCAACAAAAAGAATATTCACTTATGTTTCATCCAGGAAATAGGTCTGTAGTTATTTTTTGTAGAGTTTTCCTTCACTTTCTATTTTATGGATCAGGTTAAGAAGAATTGGCATGAGGTCTTCCTTGGAGGTTTGGTAGAATTCAGCAATGAACCCGCCTGACCCTGGGTTTTACTATCTGCTTCAGTCTTATTGCTTGTAATAGTTCTGCTTAAGACCTCTCTCTCTCTCTCTCTCTCTCTCTCTCTCTGTCTCTCTCTGTCTCTCTCTTTCTCTCTCTCTCTCATACACACACACACACACACACATACTCACACACACACACACACACACAGCTGGAGAGATGGCTCAGCTGTTAAGAGCACACTGGCTGTTCTTCCAGAGGACCTGGGTTCAATTCCCATCACCCACATGGCAGCAGCTCACAACTGTCTGTAACTCTAGTTCTACCACTTCTGAAGACATATATGCAGGTAAAACACCAATGCACATGAAATAAAAATAAATAAACAAGTTCGAGGCCAGCCTGGTCTACAAGAGGTAGTTCCAGGATAGCCAGGGCTGTTACACAGAGAAACCCTGTCTCAAAAAACCTAATTAATTAATTAATAAAAAGATTTTACATACACACACAAGCACACATCTTCAAGACTTAATTTTAGTGAAGGATAATTTTAGTGAAGGATATTCATTTAGAAATCCTTCCTTTTTTTTTTTTTCTGACTTTCCCAGCTTTTCAAAGTTAAATCTTCATGGTAGTTTCTAGTGATGTTCTCTATTTCACTGGGGTAAGTCATACCCTTTCGGTCTCTAATTTTATTAATTGCATCTTCTCCCTCTTTGTTCTGTCTGATTAGCTAAGGGCTTGTGTATCTCTTTTTCAAAAAGCCAACTCTTTGGCTGGATCCTCCTCAGCGTCGTCTCCTGTGTTTGGACTTGACCACTGTGTTTTGAGATCCTTGGGTGCATCATCGGGTTGTTTATTCGATGTCTCCCAGCTTCTTTTACACGTGTGATTATCGCTAGTAGCTTTTCTCTTTAGAGTGCTTTGTGCACCAGGGCTTCAGGTAGGA
>NW_004949172.1:358005-359471 GCF_000317375.1 Microtus ochrogaster | reverse complement strand
GACAGGACACGTGAGCTCATCCGGTGTGGCTGTCTCAGCGCAGGTTGGTCGGACAGGACACGTGAGCTGATTCGGTGTGGCTGTCTCCACACAGGCTGGTCTGACAGGACACGTGAGCTCATCTGGTGTGGCTGTCTCCACACAGGCTGGTCTGACAGAGGACACGTGAGCTGATCCGGTGTGGCTGTCTCAGCGCAGGTTGGTCGGACACTCGGAGGACAGGTGAACACACTTTATTCCATGGTGAGCCTTGACTTGCTGGAAAGACAAAATCTTGGTTCTCCTTTCTCTCATCCTGTTTCTGCTGTTGGGAAAATCCCATTTGCCATTTGTGACCACACTCTGTTTTATTGTAGAGAGGCAAGGTCTTTTGTACCCACATTACCCTTAAAGTCATCCATGTAGCCAAGAATGGACTTGAGCTTCTAACCTACTGGCGCTATGTCCTAAGTGCATGGAATATAGGTGTGTCCTAGCACAACCAGTCGATGTGGCTCTGGGCCATGAGCCCAGGCCTTCATACATCCTAGCTAAGCACTCCACCACTGAGCTATGTTCCCATAGATTGTTTTCACAGCTAAGTATCAAACCCATAGCCTTGTATATATTTGGCAGCGTTTCCACCACTGAGCTACACCCTAACCCCTCACTAGAGGAGTCTAGGTAACTGTTTGAGCAACCAGCTACACCCTCAGATTGGATTTTTGAGGGGAGATTTAAGATGAGCTCTCCTATCTGGACAGTGATGGCTCACACCTTTAATCCCAGCACTCTGTAGGCAGAGGCAGGCAGATCTCTGAGTTTGAGGCCAGCCTGGTCTACACAGTAAGTTCCAAGACAGCCAGGGCTACAACAGAGAAACCCTGTCCCAGCAAACCTAAACAAAACAAAACAAAAGGTGAGCTCTCCTTAAGGGGCCCATTGCTGGCTTTGAACTCACTCTCCACAGTATAGGTAATAATGCTAATCCTCCTTCCCCAGCCTTGGGAAGGCACAGTAAGGGGTGTCCGGAAACACACTGGAGTTCCTGTGCTGTGAAGCAGTGTAGGAGATAGTTCCGGGCAATGGAGAAGGATGTACCGTCACGTTGATGCGCTTGGGAATTACAGCTAGCCAACCATACGATAGACACACAAAATGAGAGAAAGAGGAACCTGCCCCAGCCCAGATGGGAAAAGAAATATAACTGCTGAAGCGTGGCTCTGTCTCGCCACAGACGCACACAGTTTTTCTCTCTAGATGCTGAACTCCAGGATTGGGAACACACTGATCATGACACGGAGACTCTTATTAATTACGAAAGCTCAGCCGATAGCTTAAGCTGTCCCTAACACTTCTATAACTTAAATCAGCCCATTTCCATAATCTGCATGCTGCCGCGTGGCTAAATCAGCCCATTTCCATAATCTGCATGCTGCCGTGTGGCTAACTCAGCCCATTTCCATAATCTGCATGCTGCCGCGTGG
>NW_004949172.1:335748-357160 GCF_000317375.1 Microtus ochrogaster | reverse complement strand
TAGCTCTTGTAGACCAGGCTGGTCTCGAACTCACAGAGATCCACCTGCCTCTGCCTCCCGAGTGCTGGGATTAAAGGCGTGCGCCACCATCGCCTGGCCTGTCATCCAATTTTTTCTTCAAAACAGGGTCTCATGTATCCCAGGCTGATTGACCAGATGGCCGTGAGCTGCCATGCAGGTGCTGGGAAACAAATACAGGTTGTCAGCCAGGCGGTGGTGGTGCATGCCTTTACTCCCAGCACTCAGGAGGCAGAGACAGGCCTCTGTCGACAGAGTGAGTTCCAGGACAGGGTCCAAAGCTACACAGAGAAACCTTGTCTTGAAAAAACAAATATACATTCAAACATCCTCTTAGAAAAGCAGCTGGTACTCTTAGCTGCTAAGCCATCTCTTCAGGCCCTGGTTAGACCTTTAAAAATGTATTTTCTTGTTGGTATATAAATCAGAGGGTAACTTAAAGAAGTTTTCTCTCTCCTCCCACCAGTGGCTGGGTCCTGGGGATCATACTTAGGTGTCACACTCGGTGGCAAACACCTTCACCCACGGAGTCATCTCACTCAATTTTTTTTTTTAAAAATATTTACTTATTTATTATGGATACAACATTCTGCCTCCATGTATGCCTGCAGGCCAGAAGAGGGCACCAGATCTCATTACAGATGGTTGTGAGCCACCATGTGGTTGCTGAACTCAGGACCTTTGGAAGAGCAGGCAGTGCTCTTAACCACTGAGCCATCTCTCCAGCCCCCTTTCACTCAATTTTTAAAAATCATTGTTAAGGTATTATCTCACTCTGAGTCCTAGAAGACGTGAAGCCCTTCTGGGTAGCCCGTGTTAGCCTCAACTAAGGTATTATCTCACTCTGAGTCCTAGAAGACGTGAAGCCTTCTGGGTAGCCCGTGTTAGCCTCAACTAAGGTATTATCTCACTCTGAGTCCTAGAAGACGTGAAGCCTTCTGGGTAGCCCGTGTTAGCCTCAACTAAGGTATTATCTCACTCTGAGTCCTAGAAGACGTGAAGCCTTCTGGGTAGCCCGTGTTAGCCTCAACTCACAATCCTCTCGGCTCAGCTCTCCTGGGCATTTCTACTGTTTTTAAACAAAACCAAACAAAAACTAAACAGGGTCTTATGTATCCCAGGCTGGCTGCCCTGGAACTCACCACGTGGCTGAGGAGGACCTTGAACTCCTGCTCCTTCTGCTCTACTTCCCAAGAGGTGGGATTACAGGTGTGCACTACCAAACCCAGTTTATGCAGCACTGGGGAGGAACCCTGGGCTTTGTGGGGCCGGGCAAACCTTCGACCAACTGAGCCATGCTCCCAGCCCCTCACCCAAATTATATGCATCACTCAGTTCTGGAACTGTGGTCTTAAATACTTTGAGGATGGTAGAATAATCTTGGATTGTTAGGTGGAAGAGTTCTTAGCAGGCCTTAAATAATAAATGGGGAAACTGAGGCAGGAGCAAAGAAAGGAATGGATTCTGGGAGACTCAGAGGCAGTAGGAAAAATCTGTGGAGGGAGAGACAAGGGGTTATTCTGGTTCCTTCATATGAAAGGGAAGGGGTAGCTTCCAGGAGGCAGGGCCAAGGGCTTTTCGCCTGCTCCTAAACCTTGTGTGGTACTCCAGATGCTGCTTTGGGTGGCACTCAAGGCCCTCTGACCCCCTCCGCAGGCACAGTAGTCACTCCTGTTGATACTTTAAGCACAGACTGTGGCAGAGGCCCCCTGGCCACTCTCCTCTCCCACCTCTCCACTCCAGCTCACTCACCACCTCCTCTTCCATTTCCTGTTCGCCTTCTCCTCCACCCCTGATGAACAGGGCCTTTTGCTTCTCGGCCATCTCGTAGGTGGGCTGCATCTCAGGGTCATCCCGCAGCGTGTCCAGCTTGGGGTGGAACCATTCCCACTGCGTGTTGCGGTTCAGATGCTCCAGAATGGACAAGGGGTCCTCGGGCCGCTGGTTCAGGATCTTGGTCAGTAGGTTCACCAGGTGCTCATACCTGCCTTCCAGGAGGTGAGGGACACCACTCACGCAGTGCACTGAGCTTGCTGTTTTGTACCTGTTCCTTTGTCTACTGTTAGGGATACAGGAGGACAGAAAATGTCCCTGCCCTGATGGGACTGACATTCTGATGGGTAAATATAGCCAGGATGAGGTACTAAGCCCTCCTTCCCCAACTTTTCTGTAGCAAGGTTGCACAATGTAGCCCAAGCTGGCCTTAAAGAAGAAACCTGACTCCATGACTTCTATTTAATATTGTTTAAGTGGCCATAGCCAAGGCAATAAGGCACAAAAAGGAAAGGGGATTAAAATAGAATTTAGCTAATTCTATTTATTTAAAGGGAGTAAGATAGAACATGGATTACAATGGAAGAAGCAAAATTGTTTAGGCTTATGGACAATGCCTGGGGTTGCAGGAAGATCCTGGAGAGGGGGTGAGCTTGGCATACTGGAAAAGATGGAGGTTTAGCCAGAACAGCGTAAGGGAAGATTGAGAACAGAGAAGCCAGAGTAATAATAGTCTCATGATGGCTTCCAGCCACTCAGTCCAGGCAGCATGCTGAGCATTTGAGGGCATTATTGAATTCTTGCAACAGTCACACACACCACACACACACACACACACACACACACACACACACACACACACACCTCCAGATAAGGGAACTAATGCTTAGGAAATCTGAGGTCACGGCTCAGCACCCTTTGAAGCCAGGCTGTCTCATCCCAAAGCATTACGAGCCTTTCTGCTGCCTGCAAACCGCTCTGAACAGTCTCTTTGTGGGGGAGGAACCATGCTGATGCTGGGAAGGTAAGAGAGGAGGTTGATTGGGCAGCCCAGTGGTCAGGTGCTTGTCTAGCTTGCAGGAGGCCCTGGGTTCAAGCTCTAATACTGTAAAATAAATAACAGAAGTATCTTAGAGGGGTTGGAGGGATGGCCTGGTGGTTATGAGCACAGGCTGCCCTTGCAGAGGACCTGGTTCTGTTCTTAGCACCCACATGGCGGCTCACAACCATCCAGTTTCAGAGAATCCAGTGACCTCTTTTGACCTCCAAAGGCACTGAACGTATGTGATATATGCAAAATACTCATACACACTAAATATTTTTTTAGATTTAGATTTTACTGTATCTCTATGTGCACAACTGTTTTGCCTGTATGCATGTACACCAACCACATGCATGCCTGACACTTGCAGAGGTTATAAGGTGCTGGATTCCATGGAGCTGAGCTGCCTTCTGGGTCCTCTGCAAGAGTAACAAATGTTCTTAAAAATTTTTTGACTATGTATACAGTGTTCTGCCTGCTTGTATGCCTGCACGCTATAAGATGGCACCAGATCTCATTGTAGATGGTTATGAGCCACCATGTGGGTGCTGGGAATTGAACTCAGGACCTCCAGAAGAGCTGCCATCTTAACCTCTGAGCCATCTCTCCAGTCCCTAAATTAATATTTTAAAAATCTCGAAAAGGCTGGAAAGACAATTCTGTGGTTTAGAGTTCATATTGCTCTTTCAGAGAACCAGAGTTTGGTTGTGAACACCTGTGTCAGGCAGTCCACAACAGCCTACAAACTCCAGTTCCAGGGGATGCAATGTCCTCTTCTAGTCTCCAAAGGCAGTGTGTGAACACACACACACACACACACACACACACACACACACACTTAAACAGATAAAAATGAAACCTTGGAAAAAGAAGAAGTGAGACTGGCCAGGGCATTTCAGGAAGAAAACTCGAAGGTCTCAAGACTGCAAATGTGATGGCAAAACACATACAAGTTAATTTGGACTGGATCTGGGGCCTGAGGTAGAGACAACTAAGTAATGAGTGGAAATTGAGTGTGTGTGGGCAGGAGCCACAGCAGGTTCCTAGCACAGGGGGGATGGAATGGGCTGTGTGCTTTAGCCAGCCCTCCACGGTGGTCCCAGACATAGCCACACCCTTCAAAGACCTGGCTGTGTCCTCCCTATCTCTGGACCACTCTTCCTCTTGTTCTATGCAAGGTGCTACCCCCTGGTCCCTCCCTCCGTGTTGCCACTTAAGCCCTTCTCATCGACCATGCTGTGTCGATTAATGAATATTAATATTTCATTTTCTATAGCATAACTAATGGGAGAGGGAGGGGACCATGTCTGCAGCTCAGTGACGGATAACCACCCTCCTCAGAAAGGCAAGTTAGGAGACAAGAACAGAGCTCTGTGAGCCGCAGGCCTTGTTCGACAATGCTGGCTCTACCACTTCTTGGCTGTGTGATTTTAGATAAGCAACTCAACCTCTCCTTTCAGTCTCATATCGAAACAGGCTTAGTGGCTGTGTGAACCTCTGCAGCTAGATGCTAGGAGTGGGGTGTGCAGGCACTGAGACTGTTGCTACTCCTTCCTCAATTCTCTGCTAGGTTACAGGTTCACAGGGACCCCACACCCGAGGCAGCCTTGGCTAGGGCCCTTCCCAGCCTGCTGCCCACCTTCTCCACCCCCAACCTCCTCTCACAGGCTGAGGTTGCAGTTCACGCTGGTCTGCAGCAGGTAGGCCTTGGCGTTCTGCACTGCCAGCTCACGGGGCTGGGGGTCAGGCACCTCTCCGACGAAGGGCATGAAGCCCAGGTCAGAACGCCCTACGTGGAGAGTGGGGTCGTCCCTCAGGTATGGCCCGTGCTGCATGGTCTGGTCGAACGGCTGGTCCTCTCGTGGGAACATGTTGAACTGGCCCAGGAGGCTGGCACCCGGGTCCTGGAAGTCGGTATCTAGTTGTTCTAAGAGGCCCTCGACCTGAGGAAACTGCTGCATCATTCTGTTCTCATCCAGGTAACCCTGTGGCGAGAACTCCAATGGAAAGCTTGGTGGGTAACTTAAGCTCATGGATCGGTTATACTCTGTGCCTTCCTCGGCCTGGTTTTCTGGTGTCAGGCTGGACCTCTGTGACCACTGAGGCACCCTAGTTGACTGCTGGTCCTGGCTGCCCTGACTGCTCCGACTGCCCCGCTGTGTAGGTCTGGGCACCCCATCCTCAGGGATGGACACCAGAGGCTGCGAGGAATCTCGACTGCGTGCCCTCTCTGAAGCTTGAGAAGCCCTCCGGCTTTGGGACGAGGGATCGGGGTTGGGCGGTGGCTCGCCCATGTCTTGAAAGTGTGTGGATCTGTGGGAGAAAGGGTAGCTAGTGCTGGCGGGGCCTGCACCCTGCTACCGTTACATTACTAGTGCGTTACATTACTAGCGCGGGGCACCTGCAGGGTAGGAGCTGAGAGTGCGCAGGCGCAGTCTAGCACTGCTCCGACTTCAGTTTGTAGTCTGCTGCAAAGAGGACAGACACAGCAACCATGCGGCACCTCCTTTATTTGTGTTAAGGCAAAGCTCTAGGTGGCCCACCCCGTCCCTCCCCGCAAGCCCCCGCAGCTGTCAGCTGTTCCCCTTGCTCTCGGTTTCCCTGGCCTCTGGGCTGGAGGTCGTCAAGGATTCCTCCACTGCGTGGTTGAGGCTCTGGGGGCTTCGCTCATCCTTGGAGCTCGGTCCGACTGCTGCTGCCTCCTGGTGGCGGGAGAAGGCAAGAGGCAGCGGGTCAAGAGCCGGTTGCACCCGTTAGTCCCATACCCGGGGCTCTCTCTGCTCCAGCCTCCCTCTGCAGCTCTAGCAGTCCCCCTACCTTAGGCAGGGGACCCTCAAGACTAGAGTCCAAGAGCGTAGTTTCGGCCAGCCCTGAGTCGTCGTCCATGCTGATGAAGATGGCCGGGGTCTCGCATTCAGGACCCTCCTCCCGGTATTCCATGGCCTCCTCAGTAGGGGTGGGACCAGTTCGGGCTGCCGGTACCACCGCGGGCATGGAAGATGCCGAGGCAGCAGGTGCTCCCACACCTGTGGGCTTCAGCTTCTGCTCCTCCTCCAGCTGCCGCTTCAGGGCCTTCTCCTGAGCCAATCGCAGGCCGATGAGGTCCTGAGGGGGCCGCGGAGCAGGGGCCGGGGCCGGGGCTGGGCCCAGAGCCAGAGCCAAGGGCTCTAGGTCATCCTGGAGTTGGAGGGGTACTCAGCTCAGGGAGGGAGGCCGGTCCCCCAACTCCCAGGATGGAGGAGACGGAGACCACCAACTTCAAAAAGCACTGCAGTTTCTCCATCTGGACATGGGGGTGGGGTGTGGGGTGGCTATTCCCCTTTACCAGGAATACAATCTTGGGAGACTGTGGGTTTAACAACTGGGCCTCTTGGGGTGAGAGACACAGGCAGGTGGGCCACATTGCCCTCACCTCTTCCAGGGGCCCTGCAGGTGCTTCCTTGACTTCGGGTTCCTGCTTGCCGCTTGCCTCCAGGATGGTCATGATGGAGTTGGGGATGTGTGCTTGCTAGGTAAAGGGAAGGCCAGGACCGGAGCTGTAGAGAGCTCTGGCCAAAGGCACCTCTCAGCACCCTATAACCCATAACTCAAACCCTTCTGCTCGCTTGGCTCCACTCCGCCGCCCAGGTACCTGGTGGGGAGTGAAGGAGCGCACGTGGGCCAGCAGCGGCTCCCGGAGTTCAGGGCACTTGTCAAAGACCGCGCTAAGCTGCTGCGGAGGTAGCTGCAGGATGACCTGGAAGCTCTGCGGCTTGGTGCGCTGGCAGCACTTGATGAAGCCCTCCCATACCTTGGGGTACTTCCACACCTGTGAGGTGGGAGGGGACCATTAGGCAAAAGCCCAAGCAGCCACCTCCTTCCCGCAGGAGGAGGAGCCATGGCTGAGAGCCCACTTGCCACCATCTGACAGCATACTCCAGGCTTCATACAGCCACCTGCCCAGGAATGCCTTTCTCACCTAGGAAACTGTACTAGGGACATAACCCAGTGAAAGGGGTACCCCACCCCCAATGCCTAGGACAGCACCACCCCATGCTGTCCTCTCAGCCACCTCTAGCTGGTGCCGTCACACTTAACAGGGTGGAGGTGCAGGGACCTTAGCTAGATGCTGCACAGGACAGCCTGTGAACGGAACCCAGCTTTGGGATGGAGGATGGAACTTGATTATCTCCACAGAGTAGTTCTAAAAGTTGGTGGTGCTGTATGCTTGAATCCCAGCACTTGGAAGACTGATGGAAGAGGATCACAAATTTGAGTTCTTGGTTATTCTGGACTATAAAGACTCTCACTAAAACACCCCCCCCCAATGTGGTCTCTATAGAGACAGGATGCTTTCAGTTGAGCTATGTGCCCCGCAGGGTCTAGGGGTGCGGTAAAGGGAGACACCCACATCTCTCTGATCCCTGTTTTCATTGGTCACCCTGTAGTCAGTTGGAAGAAGTTGAGGGAACACTGCAAGAGGCAGGGTAGGTGATCCAGAGACAGGATCCTGCTCCCCAGGCAGCTGAGACTTGCCCCACTGTGGCCTCGGGCCAGGGCAGGTTACCTGCTTCATGATGAGTCGGGCCAGGATGTTCATGACGAAGCCCCCCAGGCGGGGGTACATGGTCAGGGACTGGATGACGGTCCGCATGAGCAGCATGGGCAGGGGGCTTTGCTCCATCAGCTGCTGCATCACCACAGCTAGTACCTCCGATGTGTACACATTCCGCTCCGCAAAGCACAGGTTGGTGGCTGTGAGGAGGCGGAGAGTGGGCCTGTCCTCTCTGCCTGGATGTTCCCGCGGTGGGGATGAAACCCCACCCCACATAGCTTCTCCATCCCTACCGCAAAAGACCCTTTATGAGGATGCTCAACGGTCCTGCCCCCAGAAGATATAGGTAGTTGTGTCCAACCCCTAGATACCCTGTGGCGCCCCAACTGGGAGACTCAGCCTCCTCCCTGAGGGCAGCCCTGGGGAGTGGGGTAGAGAGCACGCTCCAGAGCCTGAACCCTGGGGCCTGTCATAGCCTAAGAAGGGTGGCTATAACCCAACAAGGGGAGGGGCAAGAACTGCTGATACCCTGGCATCTGCAGAAAAGTTTGGTCTCTGCCAGAAGGCTGACCAAAGAGATTAGGGTCTGTGATGGGCAGGGCACATATGACAAGGGACACTTAGGAGAAAAACTGCGAAGGGAGCAGTAAGAGAGTGGTGGGGGCTCAACCCAAGATGAGGACCCAACCGAGTAGCCAGCGCCCACAGGATGTGGGAAGATGCCACACTGAAAAGCACGGAGCAGACCTTGCTTGGGGTCTAGCTCTTGGGAGTGGGTGGCAATATCAGGGCCAACTGGGCTGATAGGTGATCCCAGGAGCTGCCTCTGAAGTCCTTCCCCAAACACCACTGGCCATGTGAATGTGTCAACCAGGAAGTCTTTATTGAGCCAGAAGAAAGGGTTCCCCCACCCCACAAATCTGAGAGGCCAATAGAGGGGAGGGTGGTCCTGTAAGGAGGAGGCCCTAAGAGAGAGGAGTGGACACTGTAGAAGATGCACAGGCTGCAAGGCAGAAGAGAGAGGCCTGCCAGAACCTGAGGAGGGGTCTGCTCCTCTATGCAGACGTGGCCCAGTGCTACCCAAAGGGGCCCAGTCTCTTCTTGCGCTTCCCACTCAGCCTCTCACTCTTTCTACTCGGCAGCCCAAAGTGTCCTCCATCCTAGAGGGCTGCATGAGGCCAAGGCCAGTTTCTCTCTCACCTGGAAGCTCTACTTGGTCCTAGCTCTGATCAGGTTCAGCTCACTATCACCTCATCCCTGTGATACTCTGCTCTGGATGGACCCACTTCAGCACGTCCTTCCTGAGTCCCAGCTAGGCTGGATCAGGGACGTCAGTGTCCCAACTGTGTACCCTGCACTGTGTTGGGAGGGCAGGATTTCACAGGAGCAGACAGATGAGATGTAGTGAGGGCTGTGGGAAGCTGGGGCCCAGCAAGCCAAAAAGGGGATTGTACTGTACAAGGTAGACCCCTGTCTACTAGCCACCTGTGTAGCTTTTGTCAGGCCCCTTTCTTCCCTCTGTGACTGGACTTCTATTCTGGATCCAAGACGGCTGTGTGTGCATGTGGGTGTGTCTCCAATTTCTGCACAGAAGCAGGATTGCTCCCATTGCACCTAAAGTGAGGGTTTGGTAGAGCACTTGCCTGGCACACCTGAAGCTCCCGGTCCACTCCCAGCATGGTAAAAGGTCAAAGAAAATGTGTGTGCATGTGTGTGTCCAAAGTCCACAACCATGGACCACAACTTTTGAGACCTGTCCCTGAACCCTTCCCCTGGGCCTGCAGCCTCCTCTGTCCTGTCTTCACAGGCCCATCCCGTTAGGACTGTTGAGGAAGAAAAGCAGTCCCTGGAGAAGCTACTTCACCCAGAACATGAAACGCGGAGGGATAGAGAGAGGCCCAAGTAAAAGTGAGCAGAGGTTGGAGGACAGGGTGACAGGAAGGGCCCCATCCTAGGACAGAGCTGATGCTGGCCCAGAAATCTCTGGGGAAGGGAAGAAAGGAAAATGGGATGTCTTCGCAGGGGAGGCTGGGTTGGGGTCCAGTTGGGCTCAGGCTGTGTCACACTAGCTTCTGTGAACACTGGGCCCTATCTACACCATACTTACCAAGGGCCTCATGAGTGCCACGAGTGGGCTTATGGCACGAAGGGAGAGCCTGGCTCAGAGGGATGCTGAACAGCCAGGGCAGAGGGGCCTACCAGACTGCCACCAAGCCCCCGCTGTGGGGGTCCTCTGGTGCCTCAACTCAGGCCTGGCTTCTGCTCATGCTAACAGAGGCCCTTGAGCCTCTGGCTTGCTCCATGGGCTCCGCTTCCTTGAGTTCCTCAGGGTAGGATGGGAGGGACAGCCCACACTGATGCCAAGGCCAAGATGGGGTAGGCACAGCAGTGGGTGATATCTTCAATCCAGTGGAGTCATGCAGGGACTGAGGCCCCGCCCCAAGTCCATGGGAGCTGGGCCATGTAGGGACAGGGGCGTCTCACCTTTGATGATGGATTTCATGTCACACTTCACAGAGTCAATGTTGTGCAGTGCAATCAGCAGCTCTCCCGGATTCAGGGGGGACAAGGCTGAGTTCCCTTCACCTGCAATGGATGGCAATAGGGAAGGGAGATAGTACAGAGGTGGGTCTCAGCTCAGACTTGAGGAATACTAAATACAGATAAGACACCCTCTGCTTCGTGAGGACTGGGTGACAGAGGGTGAGACTGTGTGAGGTAGCCATAAGTCTTCACCACTCTCCGCCTCCCACCTTGTGAGAGATGCCTTGCTGTGGTCTAATTGTTCCCACTGGGTTATGAACCCTGAAGGCAGGATTGGGCCCAGCCATCCTAGTACTGACTCCACACAGCATATGACCATGAGCAGTTAGAGGGCAGGGCAGGGTAGGGCAGGGCCAGGGTCTCACTAAATGCTAAGTGGCTTCAACCTTCTGCGGTTGGAGCAAAGAGTGGAAGAAGGCAGTTCACAGAGACAGCCTCCTCAGGAGTCACATCGCCTTCCACTGTGCCCCAACTGTGGCCGCGGGGACCAGATGAGGAACTTGTCCACATCACAGGCTATTTTTCCCTCCTCAGAATTCTTTCATTTCTCACCACAGTAGACAAAATGCCTCCTGGGGGCTAGGATGGCAGAGGGAACTGGCAGGGACAACAGTTCCTGGACCCTCCCCACATGACCCCTGTGTAGCAAAGAGGTAAACTGAGGGTTGGCTAGGAGTGAGGGCACCTACCGTGCTGGGTGCCCAGCAAGCGGTTGAAGACCTCCTTCACCACAATGGGGTTGAGTTTGATGAGCTTGGGCAGGGCCTGGATCACCTCTTTCTAAGGCACAAGTGGTGGGGAGAGGAGCAGGAGGATGAGTTAGAAGGGCCCCACTATTCACCTACTCATCCCAGTGAGGCCTCCAAACACATAACACATGTTCCCTGTCTCCCCAAAGCTGCTGCCTAACTCTGCTGGACAGTGTCATCCTCATTTCTGTCTACATGGGGATGGGGTATCCTTGGCCCCAAAACTCACTAGGGGCACAATCTTGTGGAGACCCTGCTGTTGCTGGGGAGTTTTCCATAGGCCAGGACAGTGGTGTGTGCACACTCACGCTCACAAGCACGCAGACACACAGTAAGATGCCCTGTGATTGTGACGCCTGAGCACTGCCTGAGGAGGCTGGGGACATGGTGTCCAACTACTTTCCACAGGGGCAAGATGGGCGCCTCATTGCTCCCACAAGCCTCTGGCCCAGCACCATGGAAGCAAGCTGGCCACCATCCCACTCCTGCCCTACCTTCTCCAGCCCATTGAGCACAGGGATGAGGAAGCGCACATCAGGCAGCCGCTTGTGGTACAGGTCTCGGACCCGCTTCACCAGCTCTGGGGACGGCGGTACTTCAGGAAGGCAGAGAAAACAGAGTTGGGGTGATAAGGAGGGGACAGAAGAGGTAAGCATATGGGAGGAGGGCTTCGTGGGCAATGGGGAGGGACACTGCAATTCCAAAGCTGGATCCCCAGACTCTCCCTTCCTAAATGCCGTTCACATGGCTTTTTCTCTACAGAGGCCAAAGGACGGGAGAAATTCACAGGGGCAAAGTCATTTGGGGACTTAGCAGCTCCAGCTCTTGCAGGGAAAGAATGGGTGGGAGGGAAGGTAGAAGGCAGGACCCCAGGCACCTTTGTCCGTAAGGCTGTGCAGGCAGCGGGTAACCAGCGTCTCTGCCCCCTTGGGGCAGTTTTCCACTAGCAGTAGCAGCTCTGGTGAGTTCATGCCCATCCCTCGGATCTAGATGCAGAGGTCAGCAAGACCAGGTTACAGTGAGCATTCGAGGAGGTTGCAAAAGCTGGGGTGGTTAAGGTCACTGGGCTCCAGGTCTCTCCTAGTATCAGCCTTGATCTGTGTGGTGGTGTCCTCTCTGGCAGGTCAGTGACACAACTGTCTCAAACCTTATATGCCCAACCTTTGTGACAATGCCTAGGGAGGTTTTCCTGGTCCCTGCTTACCTTCCTGCAACCTGTGATCCCAGCTTGGCTGGATAACACCCAGCTGAGGGTACAGGCTTATAGACTGTGGTAGCTGCTGCAGCGATGGATGCCCTTGGCATCCTCGCCTCTAGGCACTAAGGACACTAAGGCACTCAACCCCAGAGCTGCCTAGCAGTTACTTCTTTTTCTCAGCACTGGGCTACAGCACCTTAGGAAGAGCCTCACTGCCCTTCTCGCCCCATTTCTACCTGGTGATTTCCATAATAAAAACATCACGAGAACAGGGTTGTGCACACCTGCAACTCCAGCGCTTAGGAGGTTGAGGCAGGAGGATCTCTAGAAAATGAGACCTGCTCAAATAACAAAGCAAAGCTGGGGTAGAGCTGACACACAAAACAAAGGGTTCTGAGTCCAGGAACGAAGAAGGCAACCATGTGAACTGCTTTTCATAAAGTGGCCCCTGGTTAACAGCAAGGGGAAGGCCAGTTGAAACAGCAACAGTACCCAATAGCTCAGATGCTAATGTGGCATGCTTGGGGACTGGCCTGCACCATGTTAGGGCACAGTGAGAAGCACAAGGGCAGAATATGAATGAATCCAGGTGTGACCCACTGCAGGCTCTATCTCTGAGCCACTCTATGCCTTCTCATGAGTTGAAGACAGACATAAGCACCACCCATAAGCCAAAGCCACGAATCCAGAAGACAGCCTTTTGTGTCTACTGAGGTAGACACCCAAGGAGCAGCTGGAGTTGGGGGCTCCAGCCCTGCCCAGGTGGGCTCAGGAGCCTCACCGGCTGCTCAATGACCCTCAGCACTGTCCGCTTGATGTCGGCGATGGCCTCAGTGTACACGGCTGCCAGCTCGTGGATCAGCTTGTGGTTTTGAGGCAGGAGAGCCAGATAGAGATAAAGACACTGCTTCACTGTCTCCTCGGTCCAGGGCGCGGCCACCTCTGACAGGACAGGGCCATGCATCAATAGAGGCCTCTACTTCCTTCCCAAAGCCCTGCCCCCAGTATCTGAGCCTTCTCAGTGAAGTCAGTTCAAAGGGGGAATAGGTGGAGAAAGAGTAGGACCCCCTCCAACCATCAAGCCCCAAGGCAGCTAGAAAGTCATTCTACAGTGCAAATTTAACCCTCTCTCTTCTAGTCCTGTCACAACTATGACCTCATCATAAATGTCCTTACACTGGCTGGCTCTCAGGGACTACAAGGGCAGCCCATCTGGCAACTCAGTCACCCTCCACACTGGTCCCTACTTGCAGCTGGTAGAAAGACCCTCATTGTTAACCCTTTGTGCCACCACCTCCTTTGTGGGAATCACCACTTCTGCTCACATATCCTCCCCAGGCTCACACCTCTCCTGGGAGGGCTTTCCACATCCCTGCAGGACCCTCTATCTGTAATTTGGCAGGATCTGGGACTATGTATGCTATAGGACTTGGCCCGAGGTAGCCCTGGAACCCACAGGCTGCTCTCCTGGTCCTCGGCTTTCTCGTCCTGCAGTCCTGTCTGTCTGTCTACTATCCAGCAGCCATTCTAGTAGGCTGGGTGGAGCTCCACACAAATCAGATGAAGCTGCATCAAACCTGTGTCCTTGTCAGCTCCGAAGAGCACTGAGGGCGGGTTGGGGTGCACCAGGAGCTGCAGGTAGTTGAGGGCGAATTTTTCCACATACTCTCGAAGCTGTTCCTTCTCATACATGCGCTTAATGAAGAGTAGGGCCTGGGAGCGCACCTGAGGGAAAATGGGCAAGATGGACGGAGTGGGAGCATGGAGATGGGGGCTGCACGGCTGTGAAACACGCCCAGCCTGAGGCCCCAGAGAGCAGTGAGTGTAGCTCAGCCTGCCAGTGTCTCACTTCTCATCTTGCTACTCCCTGCTCTGCTCACTCTCCTAATTCCTCAACAGTGACTCTCCCTGCCAAGTGGACTTGGCTTTGGAACTTGGCAGGACAGGCAGCCCACTGCCTGGAAGACATGTCACTGACCAAACTTCATTTCACTCAGACAGCATCTGCTGGGAGCCACGAGATCAGGGTCTGGTCTCAGCACTGTTTGTACCAAATGGCAGCACAGGGCCAGAGGTGCTATGCTAACAGTGCGCTGACTGCTCATGCACCACCAGAGAGGAGGTTGGTGACACACTACAGTGCAGACAGGTCCAGTCCCTTCTCGTCTTTAGCACTTCTCATCCAGAGCACAGCTACTGTGTTATAGTTATCACACATTTCCTCCTTCAGGAAGCTTCCTGACCCCCAACTCTTGTCTACACAGGTGGGGTGCCTGGGCACTGTATACTGTGACATCACACTGCCTGTGTCACATGGGCTTGTCTACTGCCTGCTGCCTCAGGCTGCAGTTACAGTTCATCAACATGAGAAGAGAGTGAACAGGCCTGCCCTCTTTTGAGGGCATGTGCACAGTCAGGGTCAGGATAGCACCCCTGACTCCATGGTGATGTCACGGAATGTGGAAATGAGTTTTGAGGAAAAGGAATGCCAGGCTGGCTGGGTATGGGCACAAGCTCACCCTGTCCTTCTCATGAGAGCTGAGGTCAAGGAGGACATGCAGGTACTGGAACTGGCGAGAAGGTCGCTTGAAGATCAGGTCTCCAAGTGTCGACATGCCCAGGTAGGCGCGACTCTGCAGATGGAGGCAACGCTCAGCCTGCTGCGCCCTCTTACTCTTGCCTCCCCTCCATCTCTCAAAGCAAGTCTCCAGGACTGGATCCTCATGGCACCCCTGCCTCCAAGTCTACACCACAGGTCTTCAGAGGATGCTTACCTCATCCTCACAATACTTCCGTATCACCTCCAAGGCACTCTCGGTGATCAGTGGGGCCTCCAAAACCACCTTGGTGAAGACCCTGCCCAAGAAAGACACGGGTCTTGCTGGAGAAGTGTGTAGCAAGGCAGCCTGCATCTCAGGGGCCCAAAATGCACCACACAGCTTCTTTAGCCCCTGGGTCCAGCACTTCAGACTGGCATCTGGGGCGAAGATGTTCCCTCTCTGGGGCTTTCTTTCGCTACAACTAGGGATGGAACCCAGGGTTTCTGGTGTGCTAGGGAGATACTCTACCACCAAGCCACTGTCCCATCTCTGGGAACTGTTAGTACAGATGGGAAATAGAGAGTGACAGGTCACTTAGACCAAGTAGCAGAGTTGGGAATGACCCCGATGAACTTGACCCAAGTCCTCCCTCCCACCTACAACAGCATGGTCTGCACAGGCTTCTGTAGGAAAGACTTTTTCTGCACTGGAAAAAGAAAGACAGGGACATAGGGAGGATAAGTTTGTGTGGCATTAGGAAAAAAGGGGAAGTGGAACATAGGAGAGGAGATGGAGCTTATAGCCAAGCCCTCACCCATCCTTCTGGTCCGGTTTCTCCTGCAGGCCAGAGAGCAGGCAGATGAGGCAGTCCTCATACTTGTCCAGAGTGCCTGAGGCCCCTGCTGCAAGGTAGGCATTGTACTCCTGGTAGAGCCAGGCGAAAGCCAGGTCCAGGCGACCCCGGACATCTTCCAGGATGAAGGACAGCACCTCTGACTTGAGGCCGGAGTCGAACTGTGTTACGAGGCTGGCCAGGATCTTGATCCGCACCTGGGGGTAGGTAAGCAACTGCGTCAGTATGGCAGAGCCAATGCAGCACGCTCAGTCACACCTTCACTTCTGCTCCAGGTTCAGGAACCTCCAGGGGAAAAAACCATATAAAGTGCATATAGTGGCTAACATCTATAATCCCAGCACCAAGTTAAGGTCAGCCTGGTAAAAAGAAACCTTATCTAGAAAACCAAATCAATCAACCAACGAACCAACCAATAGTTCAACCAAGGAAGGCAGCATGAAACATAAACACGGCACTATCACAATGTACAGCGGCGGACAAGGAAGAAACAAACTACCAACTGTTTCCAAACCACTCCAAGTTCCCAGGAGTAACTAGGTACTTCAGTGTATAGGAAAAGGCCTTGAAGATTCTTTTTGTCACCTTTAACCATGAACAGGATGTGGGTGACAATCACAAGAAAGACTACAGAAAGAAACTTTCTTGAAAAACTAAAAACAAACGAAACAAAACAACAACAACAATAACAAAACAGAAAATAAAGGCTAGAGAGATGGCTTAATGGCTAAGAGCACTGGCAGAGGACTTAAGTCTGGTTTCCAGCATCCACAGTTCCAGGGAATCTGGTGCCCTCTTGTGGCCTCTGTGGGCTCCAGGACACACAGCACATATAAACGCATGCAGACAAACACACATTTATAAATTAAACAAATTTTAAAAAACAAAGCAAAAAACTTGAAGTCAGGTCTGTCTAGAATATAACACTGCTAAGAAAGGTGGCCAGTAAGAACCAGCCCTGCAGGACAGTCCCATGCAGAGCTATCACCCATTCCACAAGCCTCCATTGTCTAGAAGGCTGTTGCTCTGATTTTACATGGGGTGGATTCAAGCCAGGAGGAGTGGTTTGAATAGAGGAGCCAGGGGTTGGGGCTAAACTGAGGGGCACACCTGGGCAGCCCCACTGCAGGCTACAGCCTTCTCAGCCCTCAGGATCCGCTTCACAGCGCCCAGCTTCATGGCTTCCACCTGGGCATCCGTCAGGGGCTTTAGCACGTCACTCAGACGAAAGATCTTCTTGCGCCCACCAGCGCCTGCCAGCCTACATGAGGGCAGGGACAAGAACAGTGTCTTGGCATGCTTTCTGCAGACCAGTCTGTCTGGTGCCCCCAGCTTTGAATTCCCTGAGTGGACCTCAGCACACCAGGAAGACAGTGTGAGGAAGAAATTGTTACTGTTTCTGGCACGTAGGCTGTCTCCCTGTGAGAACAGGAGGGGCCGGAAGGGGTTCAGAAGAGTAAGCACAAAGATCCTGGGTGTGTGGTGGATGATGGAATGGGGAGGGAACGAGGTTGCAAAGGAGCAGGGAACACTCACTGTGTGTGGGTGGGGTGGAGACTGGATTTGTGATAAAGGTGATGGGAAGAAGGAGGAAGAAAGGATGGTGACCAGGAGTCCTTGTTGCACATTAGGAACCATAGTAACTTCCTCACTGGCACCATGGCTTGTGGCCCTGAGAGTTCTCTAACCTAGTGACTCCATGACAAAGGCACCGCATTCTCCCAAGGTGAGACAGAATAAGGAGGTATGGTGGTTCCTGCACAGACTGAAGCAGAGGGAGAACCTGGTCCAACCCTGTCTGCTTACGATCACACCTGCAAACAGGGTACACTCATGGGATGGGGCCCACGTTCCAACTAGAAAAGGACTCACCGTGGCTGTGTGACAGGGATGATAGGTTCCGGCCTCCTCTTGGCCTGGGGTACCTCCTCCTCCAAGGGGGACATGGTGTTCAGAGAGCCCACCACAGAGATGGCCTGGCCCTGCACTGACAGACGACGCTTGATCAGAACGCTCTCAGGCTTCACCACCTTCTCTTCCTTGGGCTCTTCCTTACACTGTTTTGTCTGCTCCACACCTGCACGGAGGCAACCATAGCACCCTCAGCTCCATCACCTGTGCCCTGGGCTGTGCTGCCCATGCACTGCACCCACCATGTGCAGCCCACCTAGCACCAAGACCCAGGGATCAAGCCAGAGGCTTCATTCCAGAGGCACAGCCAATGTCAGTCATTGAGATACGTCACAAGCAAACTCTTAGGTTTATGTACGTGTGGCATATGTATGCACGTGTGCCTTGTGTGTTAGATTGTGTACACATGTGAAAGTGATAGGTGTTTGTTTTTGAGACAGGCTTTTTCTGTGCAACAGTTCTGGCTATCCTAGAATTCACAGCGATCCACCTGCCTTTGTCTACCAAGTGCTGGGATTAAATGTATGTGTACGACCACCCAGCTCTACTTTTATTAAGATAGGGTATCACTGTGCAGCCTTATTACATTTTATTTATTCATTGTGCATATGATATGTATGTATGTACGGAGGTCAGAGTACAATCCTGTGGAGTTGATTCTCTCAATGAGTCCCAAGGATTAAACTCAGGTCATCAGGTTTGGCAGCTGGCAAAGGTGCCAGCTGAATCATCTATCTAACCAGCCACACATTACTTTATCCTGTGTCTGCCCACATCCAGTGCTGGTTACATGTACACACTACTTTGGCTTTTCTGGGGATGTTAGAAATCAGAACACGAGTCCTCATGCTTACATAAGCAAACACGTACCCACTGAGCCATCTCCCCAGCTTTTTTTCTATTTATTTATTTGTTTGTTTATTTATTTATTATGTATACAACATTCTGTCTGTGTGTATGCCTGCAGGCCAGAAGAGGGCACCACACCTCATTACAGATGGTTGTGAGCAGCCATGTGGTTGCTGGGAATTGAACTCAGGACCTTTGGAAGAGCAGGCAATGCTCTTAACCTCTGAGCCATCTCTTCAGCCTCCTCTCCCCAGCTTCTTTTTCTAAAATGTTTATTACATCTCATTTATTTGTATGGGGATGTATATGCATATACCAGGCTGCATGTATGGTGTGGAATTCTCTCCTTCCATCATGTAGGTTCTGGGGATCAAACTCAAGTTGTGGGCTTGACAACAGACACTTTTACCCCTGAGCTGCCGTACCAGCCCATTAGGGGTTTGTGAGTCAGGGTCTCATGTACCCCAGGATGTCCTCAAACTCACTATGCATCCAAGGATGACCTCTGATCTTCCAGCTTCTACTTCCTGGGATGACAGTTGTGTGCCACTTGGGCGTCCTCATGATAAACAGTCTTTAACAGCCGAGGCCATATGACTCCCCACCCCTTGGAGCACACTGCTCAGGAAAATCTGAGCGCACCAAAGACGCATAAGCCCCTGTTGACAGCAGCCATGCTCATGAAAGGTCTGAAACAAGGGCTTGTGCAATGGCGCAGAGGGTAAAGGGGAGCTGAGTCTAGCCTTTCAGACCCACATGAGATGGAAAGAGAGAACATGCTTTGTGAAGTTCACAGCCGATGGGCACTGGAGCTGTGCTTGTGGTACCGCTCATGACTTGTACTTCAGAGAACAAGCTGGCGCCGAGTGTGCCAACACCTGTAATTCCAGCACTCAGGAGACCAGGCAGGAAAACTGGTGCAAGTTAGAGGCCAGCATGGGTTCCACAACAAGACCCAGTCTTAAGGAAGACAAAAGCCCAGACTGGGGAAATAGCTCAGGGGTGAAAAGCACTTGCTGCTCTTGCAAAGGACCTACGGTTTTCTCCCAACACCGCCATCTCCAAGAGATGCGACACTCTCTTCTGGTCTCTGAGGGCACACATCAAATAAAAGCACACTGATGAAATAAGGGAAAGTCTCCAAGGCTCAGGCTCAGTAACCTGACACTGTCAGTCTGGCTCAGTCTGGACCTCAGTGTCAAGTCTGTCGGATTTCAAAGCCCAGAGCCTCAGGACACTGAGCACTCTGCCTCATGATGGACCCATGATGGGAGGTAACATGTTAGATGGCACAGGACCATCTCCACAGCTTCTCCACAAGAGTCCAGTGCCACGGCCTGGCTGGGTCAGCACAAGACTCACCAGGACCCAGTCCTGCAGCTGTCATCTGTGTGGCCATGAGCCGAGCAAGGTGCTTGATCTGGGCTTCAGTGCCTGCTGACTCCACTGGGGTGTAGATGGCTTGGAAGGAGGCAGGCATGGTCTCAGGCAGGTACACCATGCTGATGAGAACCTGTGGGATGCCCAGGAAGGGGACACTTAGCCAGGGCAGCATGTGAGAAGCAGCAGGAACTGAGGCTGGGCTGGGCCTGCCCTCCTTATCTCAGCTTTCAGAGGAGCTAATGACCCGCTAGGCAGCTCACTTGGGAGAGTATCCCATCCCAAAGAACAGAGTGATGGGGAGTGGGATAATGAGGATAAATGGCCTCTGGAAGGAGGAAGGGTGAGAGAAGGGGCCCAGCCAAGGGTAGGAGGGACTCCTGGCTGATGCTACCAGGAGGTGGTTAGCAGAGTATGGATAGGGAAAGGACTGGGATCTGAACTCCCATCCCTAGGACGGCCTCACCCTCCTCACCAGATTGGCTACATTGTCAGGCGTCAGGAGAGGCTGCAAGAACTCAGCAGTGATGTCCGTGTCTGACTGGCCTGAGATCTGGGCTGAGGCCTTCGAAGTCCCTGATGGGCCAGGCTCCAAGTCTTTGTCTTCATCATCTTCTCCCAAGTTGGGCTCTGAGAAGGAAACAAGAGGCTGGCTCTCTAGTCTGCAGCAGGACCTATGCTCAGGGAGCTGAGTAGCCCTGCCTCTAGAAAAACACTGCAAGGAGACAGAGCAGGCAAGACCTAAGTCTCAGTTTGCCATGGCCAAGAAAATGTCATAGGGCCCCAGGCACCCACCTCTTCCTGGGTTTCAGGTCTCATTTGGTTGGCAAAAATCCAAAAACCTCTAGTTGATCACATTAGGCTCTAAGATGATGGAATCATTAATATATTCCATACTGAGGTTGGAATGGTGGCCCCAGTGGGAGACAATATTGCTGTTACTGTTCCTTCACTGACATCATTCTCCTTCACCTTTGTTTTGAGACAGGGTTTCTCTGTGTAGCCCTAGCTGTCCTGAAACTTGCTCTGTAGACCAGGCTGGGCTTGAAGTCACAGAGATCTACCTGCCTTTGCCTCTGAGTGTTGGGATTATGCCCCACCACCACCCGGCCTCTCCTTCATCTTTTAAAAGAGTTGTTAATTTAGTTTATGTGTGTGGCTATTTGCCTGCATGTATGTATATCTATGCACCATGTGTGTGCATGTAAGGTAAGAAGAGGGTGATGGATCCCCTAGAACTGGACTAACAGATGGTTTATGGGCTGCCATGTTAGTACTGGGAATTGAATCCAGGTCCTCTGAAAGGCGGATAGCACTCTTAACCCCTGAGCTGTTTCTCCAGCTCCACCCAGTCCCCCTCTCTGAGACACTGTCTTGTGCAGCTCAGGCTGGCCTAAATTTACTATGTAGTTCAGACCAGGTCGGAACTCATGACCCCCCCTGCTTCCAACCTCCACGTGCTGGATCAGAGGTGTGTACCACCATGCCTTGCTAGAAGATTGTCATTCCACAGCAGGGGACAACTTAATGGATATGGACACAACATCAGCTTAGCGAGCAAGTGAGAAACATATGGGCCAAATACAATGTGTGATCCACACCCAAAAACAGCACATAGAAGCCTCAAGTAGCACTTCTGCAACTTGTGAAGAAGTTTAGAGACATACGGAACTGGACAAATGGCTCAACCCTTAAGAGCATTTGCTTTTCTAGAGGATCCAAATTTGGTGTCCATCATCCATGACACACAGCTCACACATGCTTGTAACTGCAGAGAGTCCAAAGTCCTCTTTTGGCCGTTGTGGGCAACTGCACTTACGCTCTTACACCCACCCACAGGCATACATGAACATACATGATTACAAATAAATCTTAACCAACTTCACAATGGTCGTGCACACCCTTAATCCCAGCACTCAGGAGGCAGAGGCAGGAACACCTTTAAATTCAAGGCCAGCCTATTCTACAGAGTGAGTTCCAGGACAGCCAGGGCTACACAGAGAAATCCTGTCTCAAAAAAA
>NW_004949172.1:314388-335648 GCF_000317375.1 Microtus ochrogaster | reverse complement strand
CCAATCTTTTTTAAAAAAAAAAAAAAAAGGAGAAAACTGACTTCAAACAAACTTTAAATGCACAAACTGTTTACTTCAGTGTCTTCCTTTGGGAGTATTCTATGGTTAGATTGTAGGACAGTCCTACAGCATGGACAGAAATGAAATGTCCACAAATGTAACTGTCAATCTTTCCATCACATTACAGAGGATGTGGCCACTACTAAAAAGATGCAGTGCAGACGCAGAAGTAGCTTAAACTTAATGCCTGAGCAGTGGCTCAAAACCATCTGGAATGCCAGTTCCAGGGAATTTGCTACCCTCTCCTGTCTTCTGAAGACACCAAACATGCACATAGTAAATGTACACGTGTGCAAGCAGAACACTCACACATAAAATAAAACCAATCTACTGAGAAAGTTAAAATAAATAGTAAAAAGAACAGGTCAGTGACATGCTCAGCAGGGAAAGATGCTTCCTGCACAAACCTAAAGATGAGCTCAATCCTCAGAACTCACATAAGGGAGGAAGGAAAGAACAGACTCCACAAAGGTGTGCCTTGACCTCCATACACACACATGGTACATGTGCTCCCCCCATTAAAAAGCAGATGCTGTGGACTTGAACATGCACACATAGAAAGTGCTCCATAGAAACCTAATAGAGCACAACACTGAGCAATGGAGGGTGTAGCTAGATCCCCACAGCAGCCCTTACAAAAAGAATTAATTCCATTTGAATATGAAAAAGAATTTCATAGCTGGGTACACTGACACACATCTTTAATCCCAGCACTTCAGAAGCAGAGGCAGGTGGATCTCTATGAGTTTGAAGGCAGCCAGGACTACATAGTGAGACCATAACAAAAATGAAACAAAACCCCTAAATAATTTCATAAATGTTCTATAAACAAACAGAGATGACATTTTTAAAATGTTGGTACTGGGAGGCTGTCATGGTCAACACTATTGTTTAGTATTCCAGAAATCACCTCAAAGTTGGGGTGGTGACACACACCTGCAGGTGGAGGAAGTAAGACTGTCTCAAAAACAAACAAACAAAAAAAAAACCCAAAAACCCCAGAAATGTTAAAAATTTCAAAATTAAAAAAGAAAAAGTCCAAGCACACTCCTTTAATCCCAGCATTAGGGAGGCAGAGCCAGGTGGATCTCTGTGAGTTCAAGGTCAGTTTGGTCTACAGAGTGAGTTCTAGGACACTCATGGCTACACAGAGAAACCCTGACTTAAAAAATCACAGAAAGAAAATCTAATCTTTATGTGTGTGTGTATATACATACATACATACATACATACATACATACATACATATATATATATATATAGAGAAAGAGAGAGATAGAGAGAAGAGCCACACACATACAAAACAGGAAAGGAGACATGAAGGTGACTCTCACGACTCACATCATTCCTTCCTGTACCATCTAAATGGATCCTAACTGGCCCCACACCCGTCATCCCAGCAGTCCAGACATGGTGGCAGAAAGACCAAGGTCATCTTCTCCTAGACTAAAAGTCTCTACTTAGAAACACAAGCTCACACTTATTAAATGTTCTATATGCTACAGTTTTCTACTTAGCTATGCTTACTTACATCATCATGTTATGGAATGTCTTGTGTATCAATGCAACTTTAACAGTGCAACAAAGCCACCTCAGACAAGCCCAGGTCTTATGCTAGTCCAGCTCACCCAGTTTCATTTTCTTCAGCGTGGAGTCAGCATCATCCCGGGGCCGTTTGCGGGAGTCCTTGCTGCTGGGCATATTGCGGGCGATCTCTGCTTGGGGGGTGCCCAGGTCCACCAGCAGGGTGGTGATCTGGGCCTGGAACTCCAAGGAGGCAGGGTGCTTGAGCACACTCAGCAAGTGCAGCTTGAGGTTTTTACGCACGCTGCTCACCTGGGACTTGGCCAGTGTTGGGGGCAGGTTGGCTGTAAGGACAGAGGTGGAAGCTCGATGCTGGGGACAGATCACTGTGTGGTCTGCCAGGCTCAATTATCAGCCCCAAACAAGGACTCTTGCTGCCGTTCCCTGGGAAATTCCTAGGCTTGCAGAAGGACTGGTAGCCTCCCCCTTTCAAGCTGAGACTGAAAGCCCAAGAGACCTCTACAATATTAGTCCTTTAAGGTGAGAAAACCTAAGTCATTTCTCTGTAGCACTCGAGCCTCAGGTCCCCGTCTCCAATCTGCAGTCTAGTGCTCCTCTGGAGAGAGCTGTGACTGCCACCTTCTCTACAAGCTGCTGACTGAGCAGCTGCCACAGCTCAGGCCAGTCGTCCTGCCACTAGCCAGAGTCTCAGTCACCTTGGTGAGCAAGCTGCCCCTGCTCCACAGAGAAAGAGGACTCTAACTCGGCCTGCAAGGTATCTACCATTGGTTCTCTGGCCAGTGCCACTCTCATTCCCTTTTGAGGGAACCACCCTGTCTCCATCCTCTGTCCAAGTACGCAGAAGACTGGAGCCAATGAGAACACTGCGTTTCCCTGGCCACTGTGATTGGCTCAGTGGTAGGCTAACAGTCTCTGCTCAGCCAATCATAGACAATGAGTATCAGCCCTGACTTTTGCTGGAATGATGGGGAAAGAGTTGCGCTCTCTCTCTGTTGCTAAGTGGCCAGAATAGGAGCCTAGATCTCTGGGGCCATCTTTACTGCTTCAGCAAACATCCAGAAAACTAAGTCAACACAAGAGCTAGAGATGGACAGACTAGATCCCTGGCCAGTATCCACTCATGTTTCAACTCCAGACTTCTAGAGTTTTATTCAGGCACAAACATGGGAAAATGTGACCAGCAGCCTTCTCTGAGGGATCAGAGGGAGGCTGGAGTGTCAGAAAGGATGCTGTGGCCCAGCATCCCAAGCCATGTTTGAAGCAGTTTTTATCCCACACCAAAGATTTCTATCTAACATGGAGTTCATGGTGAGCTGCAGTGCCGACCAGCATGCAGGAGAGCATGTAGAGCTCAACAGCTCCTCAGGAACCCGCAACCTGGCCAGAATAGCATGGGGAGGGGGACTCTCAACCTACCATGCAGAGTCTCATATGCCTGGATCACCTCGGACATGAACATGGGTCTCTGGCGGGCAATGTTGGCAAGGGAGCCCAGGGCTGTGGTCAGGTTGATGGAGGAGATGGCAGGGTGCACCATGAACTTCAATAGTTGCTCCAAGGCCGCCTTGCCTTCTTCCCACAGGACATCTGAAGGGGAAGAAGAAGGATCAGTCGGTGGTGCCCCAGTGTCCTCCAAAGCCAACACTTCACATTTTGTGCGAACACACTGAGTTCATATTACAGGAAGACAAGTAAAGCAAATTCCATGCAGATCTGCAGAACACATGGAATAGCACCGTGGGCCACTGTACAGCAATTTTTTTTTTTGTTTTTGGTTTTTTTTTGTTTGTTTAAGACAGGGTCTTATTATGTAGTTTGGGCTGGACGCAAACTCATGATTCTCCTGCCTCTACCTCTCAAGTGTTAGGATTTTCAGGCACGTCATGCCCAGTGTATGCAGGGCTGGGGAAAGTTCTGGGCTCTATGCCAGGCAAGCACTCCATCAATTCATCTGCAGCTCAGGCCTGTAATCACACCAAACTTGGAAGTTCAGCTAAAAGGATCAGAAGTTCAAGGTGACCTTCAACTACATGAGGCTAACCTGAGATGCATGAGGCCCTGTCTGGAACAAAATAAGAAAAGGGGCAGGAGGGAAGAAGGTTGTTGGGGGCTGTGGACCCCCAGACCCTGAATTCCTTGTCAACTTGTTATGCTTACAGCTGCTCTAAGTAAAACAATTTGTTTTCCTGTGTTTGCAGCTGCTCTGAGCAGGAGACCCGATGGCAGGGGAATAACCGTTTCTGGTGGGTTTGATTGGGGCGAGGCTATCAGTTAAGGATCCCTATATAAGCTGCCCTGGAACAGAATAAGTAGGGCATTCTTGTTTCAAGGATAACCCATGTCCCTGCCTGTCTGTGTGTGTGTTTTTAAATCTCCAGCCTAGTTCTCACTTGTGTACCGTCCCGTAGTGCAGGCGCTACAGAAGGTGACTGTGAGAAGGGCCAGTGAGTGCATACAGGACACTAGGGCGGCAACACTCACTGTACTGGATGTAGGGGTGATCTCGGGGGATTCGGTCCAGACTGATGTCATGTTCTTGGCGTCGGGGTACCTCTGAATCAGCCATGCGTGGTGACAGGGTGACAATGAGGCCCTCCACAAACTTGATGGCATGTGTACGGATGCCGTCATTGTCAGAATCCAACAGCAGGATGATTTCTCCAGCCATGGAGGATACCATGTCCCAGCAGGCCTCCTGGAGATCGTTGATGACCCGAGACTTCACCATCCACTGCCAAGGGGCCAGGAGGAACAGAAGAGACAGAGAGAGCCAAGACAACACATCAACTACCAGCAGGATCTGCCCCACCTGCAGACTAAATGACTGAGGTTAAACCAACAGCTATGCTCAATCTGGGCAGTGCTA
This sequence comes from Microtus ochrogaster, assembly GCF_000317375.1. Classification (NCBI taxonomy): domain Eukaryota; kingdom Metazoa; phylum Chordata; class Mammalia; order Rodentia; family Cricetidae; genus Microtus; species Microtus ochrogaster. The sequence continues at coordinate 331,177 of NW_004949172.1, read as the reverse complement.
GGATGGGGGCGACCAAGACACAGCTAACTCAATGATGAAGCATCAGATCTCAAAACACAGAAGTAGTAACAGGGGGTGGCAGGGCTGAAAAGATGGCTCAGCAGTTAAGAGTACTGGCTGCTCTTCCAGAGGACCCAGGTAGGATTTCCATACCCACACAGAAGCTCTCAACTGCAACTACAGTTCCAGAGTACCTGATGCTCTCTTCTGACCTCCACAGGCACTGTACACACCCTGCATTGACATACATGAAGCCAAAACACCCACATGCCCCCCTCCAAAGAGCAGCAGTGACTGACCAGCTTCATTTTGCTAACAATGAATGGCCTAACCAATGAACTCACTTCTGTGTCATCAAACAACAGTTGAGAACCCAGGTTATTCCCCCACACTTTTAAGATTTGTTTATGTTTATGTGTATGGGTGTTTTGTCTGCAGGTATCCATGCACCACATGTATGTAGTACGCAAGGATATCAGAAGAGGGCATCAGAGAGCCTGAAATTGGAGTCAGAAACGGTTATGAGATACCATGTGGGTGGTGGGAAGTGAACCTGGATCCTCTGGAAGAGCAAGTATTCTCAACAGCTTGGCCATCTCTGCAAACTCATGATCCTTTTTTAAAAATTGCTATTATTTTTGTAGTCCAAGGTGGCCTAGAACTTTCTGCCTCAGTCTCACATGCTGGGCTAACAGGTGAGCAACCCATACCTGGCTGTGCTAATTCTTTAGTCTGTGTCCCTCACTGAGCTAGCACTGTGAAGGCCGTACCTAGAGTCGTGGTCTTCGCTGTCCCTGCACCACCTGGCAGAACAGAAGGCTTCAAAGTGGAGATTCTCAGGGAATGTTTGTTGAATGCTAAATGAGTGGTCTCAGAAGACAACATTCGATGCCCTGTTATCTGTTCTCACAACAGCAGAAACCTCGCTCATGACAAGCTTGAGTTTGGCAGGACTGGCAGTACAGGCCATAACCCAGCAACGGGAGGAGCCATAGGCGGGGAGAGGGAAATTCAAGGTTTTCCTGGGCAACTCAGTCTTGAGCTCAACACCCAGAACCAAACCAAATCACACGGTGACATGGCCATCCTTCATTGGGAAGGCCCAGCTAACCCTCACCTGCAAGGCCACCTTGTAGAGCTGGGTCATGGTGAGGATGGCTTTCTTTACCACATTCACGTTTTCATCCCGCAGGAGCATGTTGAGGTTGGCAATCAGTTTTAGCAGCAGTTCAATGTCCCGCTTGCTGCGGAGAGAAGAGAAGAGACCAGGTCATGCTGGCCTTGGGGTAGGGAAGAGAGACTCAGGCCCATAAATCAAGCAATTGAGGTAGAAGTGTCAGAATCTTTGTTGCCAGCACATTCAGTAGTGGAGGAGGATGCTGACACCTCTACTTTAGGCTGCCGTGGGCCCCTGTACCATAGCTGGTCCTGCAGCCTTCACTCCTTCAACTCTGCAGAGCCTGGCTGTCTGTTTGAAGTTTGACCAGAGCATCATCTTTTTCTGAGACAGAGTCTCAGTCCCAGCTTGGCATCCAACTACCTACACAGGTGAGGATGACCTTGAGCTCCAGATCCTCCTGCCTCCACATCCGGTGTGCTAGGATTTATAAGTATGTGCCACCACACAGATATATAAAATGCAGGGGATGGAACCCAAGGCCTTATACATTCTAGACAAGCACTCTGAGCTACATCCTCAGCCCTGTTCCTTCATCCTATTTGAAGAACACCTACTGCACAGGTGGTGAAAACAGGCACAGAAACCATCAAGTTTGTAATGAAAGGACTTAGTAAAAACACCTAGTTTTGTTTACTCAAGCCTGAAGGCTCCATAGGGACCCTTTGGTAGGACTAAGAACTGGCAGGGTCAGTTTGTTTGGCAGAGAGAATGAAAGGCCTCCAGTAACGTCTGGTCAAGGAACAACGAAATTTGAGAAGGCCACCCCCCCCAGAACTCAGCAAATTAATGTAATTTTTCACAACATAAGTTCCATTCTGATTGATTCTTTTTTTTTTTCTTTTTTTTAAGATTTATTTATTTATTATGTATACAACATTCTGCCTCCATATATGACTGAACGCCAGAAGAGGGCGCCAGTCTCATTACAGATGGTTGTGAGCCACACCATGTGGTTGCTGGGAATTGAACTCATGACCTCTGGAAGAGCAGCCAGTGCTCTTAACCACTGAGCCATCTCTCCAGCCCCATTCTGATTGATTCTAAGCAACAGTTGCACCATTCAAAAAATATGAAACATCAAAGAAACAAATAAAAAAGACGAAAAAAATAGGCTGGAGAGATGGCTCAGTGTTTAGGGCACTGGCTGCAGGCCTGGGCTACAGGAGACTGGACTCTCCCATGCCAGAAGGCTGGGTGGTGCAGCTTTACCCCATGCTGTGTCCCTCAGCACACTGGGACACATCTGCTACACACACCACTTTTTTGTGAACTCCGAAAACTTAGTACAAGCCGGGCGGTGGTGGCGTACGCCTTTAATCCCAGCAGAGGCAGAGGCAGGCGGATCTCTGTGAGTTCGAGACCAGCCTGGTCTACAAGAGTTAGTTCCAGGACAGGCTCCAAAACCACAGAGAAACCCTGTCTCGAAAAACCAAAAAAAGAAAAAGAAGAAAAAAAAAAAGTGCCAATGGGCAGGAGCCAAAGGGAACGCTCAGAAGGGTTTTCTGAGGAACCCTGGAAAAGAAGGAATGGCCACCTAGGGTCACAGGCCAAGAAGAAGCAGAGCAGCTATGAAGGACACTGATGTTTTATGTCAGGCGAATGCGCAGACGGCCAGCAGTAGCCTAAGGTAGGCACAGTAAGACACATGTCCTCTCAGCAGGTCACCCGGCTATGTGCAGAGGTGCAAACAGGTGAAGGGTATGGTTCCCATCTGGCAGAGGTTTCAGAACTAGACTGTGAGATCAGGGATTGGGGGCAAACCTCCTACTCCAGAAACAGGCAGACAGACAGGAGGACCAAAAATTCAGGGTTATCCTCTGTTACGAAGTGAGCTCCAGGCTAGCCTAAGCCTCATCAGGACCTTGTCTAGAGCAAACAAGAACGACAGAGTAAATGCACTAAGCACCACTGATGATTGTTTTAAAATAGTACAGGGGGGCTGGAGAGATGGCTCAGCAGTTAAGAGCATTGCCTGCTCTTCCAGAGGTCCTGAGTTCAATTCCCGGCAACCACATGGTGGCTCACAACCATCTGTAATGAGGTCTGGTGCTCTCTTCTGGCCTGCAGACATACACAGACAGAATATTGTGTACATAATAAATAAATAAATATTTTTTAAAATAGTACGGGGGTGGGGGGTGAGCTGGAGACGGCTGAGCAGTTAAGAGTGCAGACTGCTCTCAAAGAGAACCTGAGTTCACTTCCCAGTACTGTGTCACCTCAGCCAGGTTCGAGAGAAGCCAAAGTCACCTGCTGCATGTATTCTGAAAGGAGGACTGCCACTTTGACTAACAGAGCAACCGTCAAGTGTTGGCTGAAGTGCATGGACTATGACATCCAGGACTGCAATCCCATTAAGTGTGTGTTGGGGGAGGGACTCTGGAGAACACACACCAGGACACCCAGGCACTCCCAAAGAGGCCCCATACCATGCCTCCTCAATGAAGCCAATGACAAACTTGCGCACTTCAATGGACTTGTCTGCTTGGAAAGCGATGATCTCCTGCAATGTCAGAGGGAAGATGGATCAGGCCACACAGCATTACCTCACCTTTATCCCGCCCCCCAGGCTGATCACTCACATCCAGAAAGTTGTCAAGAAGGGTGGGGTCTTTGTTGATGATCAGCTCCTGGACCTAGGAGGAACAGACATAAAACCAGGCTCCAAAGTCAAGCATGATGGCTCTTGCTCATAATCCCAGTACTTGGAAGGCTGAGACAGGATTGTCATGCTATCAAGACAGCCTGGAGTATGGGCTCTATCTTCAAAAACTAAAACTAGAGCTGGAGAGATGGTTCAGAGGTTAAGAGCACTAGCTGCTTTCCCATAAGTCCTGAGTTCAATTACCAACAACCGCATGATGGCTCATTGTTGTAATAGGAGCAGCGAGGTGCTTCCTGCCACCCGGCTAGCTTTACCCAAAATAACAACACACAAACTGTATTCATTTAAGCACTGCTTGGCCCATTAGTTTCAGCCTCTTAACCCATTTCTAATAATCTATGTAGCCCACGAGGTGGCTTACAAGGGAGATTCTAACCTACGTCCATCCTGGGTCTGAGCTTCATGCGTCTGCCTCAGAGAGCAGAGCTATCGCCTCTACCCAGGAGAGGGGAGCATGGCGTCTCTGAGCTCACTTCCTCTTCCTCCCAGCATTCTGTTGTTTACTCCTCCCACCTATGTTTTAACCTATCAGGGCCAAGCAGTTTCTTTATTGCTTAACCAATGAAATCCACACATTGATATATGACACTCCCACATCAGCTCATGACCATCTATAATGAGATCTGGTGCCCTCTTCTGTCGTGCAGGCATACATACAGGCAGAACACTGTATACATAATAAAAACTAAAAATAAGGGCCAGCAAGATGGCTTAGTGGGTAAGGTGCTAGTCACCCATGCCTGAAGATTTAAATAGCATCTCTAGGAGCTGCTTGGTAGAGAGAGCCAACTACAGCAAGCTGTCCTCTGATATCATATGCTTGGTCAGGCACACTTGAAATAAAGAACATGAAAATAAGGGCTGAGAGATACTCAATGGGTAAAGCACTCCCTCAGCAAGCACGCACAGAGTTTGGATCTCCTGAGCACCACAGCTGCAGCCCCAGCACTTCAGAGGCAGAGACAAGCTCCCAGACAGCTGACTAGCTAGACTCTCTGGGTTCTACTGAGAGACCCTGCCTTAATAAAGTGGAGAGTGATTGAGGAATACACGTCAACTTTAGGTTTCTACATGTATGCACACATGTATGCATCTCATACCACACTACCAAGCACCTATATCCATGTGAACAAGCACACATGCACACCAAAGATACAGGGAAAATAAAAAATTCTTAATTTAAATATAGGGCTAGAGAGATAGTTCAGGAGTGAAGAGCACTGGCTGCTCTTCCAGAGGACTACGTTTGTTTTTTGTTTTTGTTTTTAATTTTACTTATTTTTACTTTAAGAACATTAGTGTTTTGAAAGCATGGATGTCTGTGTGAGAGTGTCAAATTCCCTGGAACTGGAATTACAGACAGTTGTGAGCTGTTAGGTGAGTTCTGGGAATTGAACCCAGGTCCTTTGGAAGACCAGTTGGTGCTCTTAACTTCAGAGTCATCTCTCCAGTCCCAAGGGTTAGGTGTGATTGCCAGCACCCAGTCATAACCATCTGACTCCAGTGCCAAGGTGATCTAATGCTCTATTCCGGCCTTTGTCAGCACTGCATGCTCATGGTGCATATACACACATGTAGGCAAAACACAGAAAATTAACAAAGAAACAAATGTCAAATAAAAAAATAAACCCAGATTCACACAGACAAGAATAGGAAGGAAGCAGCACTGGTGGTTCTGGCAACCCTGACCCCGAGCCTCAAATGCTATGCTATATCAGACCCTCATAGATCAAGGTTCTCACAGGCCACTGGGAAGCTTCCCTGCACCATAGAGGGGAGGCAGGTCCTGGTCAGCAGTGAGGACACTATATCTAAGAGTACTAAACAAAAGAGAGTTGAGCCTCGTGGCATAGGCCTATGATCCAAGCTTCTTGAGGAGACAGGAAGATTACAAGTTCAACACCTGCCCAGGCTGCAGTGAACTCATTATAGTTTAGAACACTTCTCAACAAAATTACACACCTTCAATTCCAGCACTTGAGAGGCAAAGGCAGGTGGATTACTGTGATTTTGAGGCAAGCCTGGTCTACACATTGAGCTGTAAGACAGCCAGGACTACATAGAGAGACCCTGTCTCAAAAAACCAAATAAATGAATGAAAGGATTTGAATAAATAGTAAAAGGGCTGAGAATGTAACTCAGCAGTAGAGTGCTTGTCCAGCAAGCCAAGGCTCTAAATCCAACCCCAAAAATAAGGAAAAGAAAAGGGGAAAAGCCCTAGGGAAAAGCCTTCCTGAGGTTCAGCCTCCTTTTTGTTTGAGACAGGGTTTCTCTGTAGCTTTGGAGCCTGTCCTGGAACTTGCTCTTGTAGACCAGGCTGGCCTCAAACTCACAGAGATCCACTTGCCTCTGCCTCCTGAGTGCTGGGATTAAAGGCGTGAGCCACTACTGCCCAGCTTCAGCCTCCTTTTACCTATCTGTCAGTTCTCTATCTTTACAAGGGCAGCATCCCGTAAGCATTCCAACCATTTACATGACTGCCTACAGTTTTTTTATGTTTTGAGACGGGCTCTTAACTATCTCAAAGCTGGAAGTTTTAGCTAGGCTGACTAGTCAGTGAGCTCCCAGAGCTGAGGTCACATGCATAGCCATGTCCAATGGGTACTGGAGATTTAAACCCAAATCCTTTTGCTTTCACAGTGAGCCATTACCCCAGTTCCCACATTCTTTGAAAATAATACCTCCTCCCAGACATCCTCCTGAAAAATCAAAGCTGGTCCAAAACTTCAATGATACAAGTCCAAGCGTTGCTGGTAAGTCACCTTCATAAGCACACCACCACCAGCTCTACTGCACTCACGGGATGGGTTAGCACCTTCTGACCACATGCTGAACAAGCCCAACAAGGGTCCTGACCTAGGCCCATAGTCTTTAAAATATATTTTTTCTTCATGCTACTGGGGAGAAGGCTTTGTACTTTTTTAAGTAAAGAGCATGTCTACTACTGAGCCACACCCCAGCCCTCACTGGGGTTCTAGGCAGGGGCTCTACCACTGAGCCACACCCCAGCCCCTTACTGGAGATTTGAGGCAGGGGCTCTACCACTGAGCTATGTCCACAGCCCTCATTGGGGGACTCTAGGTACGGGCTCTGCCACCATGCTGTGCCTTCACCCCATCCAATGACCTCTGAATGCCATCTTGGCTTCTGATTCTGAAGGACCCCTATCCTCTTCTACTTAAGCACACGCTTTGGTGCTGTGTCTGGTTATGTCTTACGTCTTTTCTTCCTCCAGCACTCGGTTCAGATGTCCCCTTTCAGAAAACTCTCCCTGACTCCCTATCCTGGACAGGTTAGGTGATTTCTCTTGATTCTACTTGTCAGTCCTGCCCACTATGCATCGTCACTGTTTGGTCACCCTACTAGACCATGGAGAGAGGAAAGACACAGGATCTGCAGGTGGACCCCACAATCCAAGGGCTACTTTGGCCAGCTACTAGCAGAATGACCTTAGAATCACTCTCTATACTGAGGTCTGCTTCTCTGTGTATAAACAACAGGTGACCCCTCCACCTGCCATCCCAAGGCCCAGATTTGGGGGGCACTGAATGAGCATGCTGCGCAGCATTGCACTCTGGGATACAGGTATGTACAAGTGCATCATGAATGAGTGTATCACAGGTGAGTGTCCACGTGAAGGTATGTATGAGTGAATCACAGGTGTGTGTCCAGGTGAAGGTACGTATGAATGCATTACAGGTGTGTATGTGTGTGTACAGGCATGTGTGACTATGGGTATTACCAATGCTCTCTCAGTGACTCTATCCCCTGCCCTGTCCTGCCCGCCCTCTATCTTACCCCCCAACTCACCTGTTTGAGCACTGTGATCTTTGAGTCATTGGTGATCAGCGCTGCCTGGTTTAGAAGATCTACCACCTGGAAGGAGGGACGAGCTAGGTGTCACACACAGCCTGTCTTGCCGGGCCAAGCCAGTCCCCACAGTCCTCCTGAGCTCTGCTGCCTGGGCAGTGTCATGCAAAGGCAGGAGTCACACTCTCACTACCAAGCCCTCAGCTCTACTCACTCACCCTCTCAGAAGTGGTCATGCCATCAATGGCCGGTCCTTCCTCTTGTGTGAAAAACTGCGATGCCACACTCCGGCGGGTGACACTGTCTCCGCTGCCACTTGCCATGACTGCTGTCAGGTTCTCCCTGAAAAAGAAACTAGTAAGTTTCCCTATGCAGTCCTCCTTCCTTTAGGCCGCATATAGAGCTTATGTTTATGGGCAGAGCGTCAAATGCCAAGAGAACAATATCCCAGTCAGAGGCACAATGCTTCATCTCCAATACTTTTTATTATTTTCGTAAACGCAGGATGTCAGGTAGGCTGGGCTGGTCTAGTAGTCAAAGATGGCCATCAAAGCTGGGCGGTGGTGGCACACGCCTTTAATCCCAGCACTCAGGAGGCAGAGGCAGGCGGATCTCTGTGAGTTCGAGACCAGCCTGGTCTACAAGACCTAGTTCCAGGACAGGCTCCAAAACCACAGAGAAACCCTGTCTCGAAAAAAAAAAAAAAAAAAAAAAAAAAAAGATGGCCATCAATTCCTACTCCTTCTGTCTGTGCCTCCCAACAGCTAGAATTACAGGTGTGCACAGAAACATACGGTTCTAGGCCAGTCAGGGCTGCATAGTGAGATCCATCTCAAGAAAAAAAAAAAAAGAAAGAAGGAAGGAAAGAAAGGCCACCTACAATTAGGTGTGGTGGTGCCTATCTCTCATCTCAGCATTTTCAAGATGCAGGTAGATGAAAAACATCAGGAGTTTAAGGCCAGCCTCAGTTACACAGCGAGTTCAAAACCAGTCAGAGCTTCTTCATATTGTCTCCAAAAAGAAAGAAAGAAAGAAAGAAAGAAAGAAAGAAAGAAAGAAAGAAAGAGAGAGAGAAAGAAGAAAAGAAAGAAAGAAAAAGAGAGAAAAGAAAGAAAGAAGACTCATTGCAATACAGCATCCTTAAGCTGTTCCTTCTGTGAAAGTGAGGGAGATGAACTTCCACACAGTTAGCACAAAGTCATACTGACAAGTCCATGAAGTGACTGAGAGCAGACATCACGTACAGCAAGCAGCACAATCTACCCAAGAGCTCTTACACAGGCAGACAGGCTGCAAAGGCACACTACATACAGAAGGGCTCTGCAAGCTGAGGGACAGTGCTGCAGAGCATGTGCAAGGTCCCGTGTGGCACAGGATGGACCCGGGATAAATGAGCAAGCCAACAGACAACAGGGCTGTAAAAAGAAAACGAGAGGGAAGCCGGGCAGGCGCACACACTCTAGTCTTAGCAGTCTTGGAGTCTGAGGCAGGAGGATTGTGAGTTCTAGCCCAGCTGGATAGCTAAGCAAGACCCTGTTTCAAGAGAAAGGAAGAAGGATTATGGAAAATGGAAAGTCTCTATACACTGACAGAACTCTGTGAGGACCAGCAGAGTGAAAGAGAGAGTTGAGAGGGAGGTCTGGTAAATGAAGAAAACCAAAGTCAGGGTCGTATAATCCTGGCAGTCAGGAGGTGGAAGTGGGACTGGAGAGTTGGCTCAGTGGGTAGAGTACTAGCTGCTCTCCAGAGTACCTGCATTTGTTGATCCCCAGCACCCATATGACAGCTCAGAACTGTAAAGCTAGTCCTGGGGGATCTGAAACCCTCTCTGGCCTCCGCAGGTACACTGCACATACTTGGTATTGAAACATAAATGCAGCATAACACCCATACATATAAAGATTAAATTTAAACAAATAAATTAGTCCTAAATTATGTAACTGAAAATCTAAAAGACAGCATTGGACGTAACTAAGTTTAAATGGATTTAACCTATAAACTAAACAGGAACACTCTGCTAGACATCACAGGCTAATAAATAAAGGTTTAGTTGGGCAGTGATGGTGCACGCCTTTAATCCCTTTAATCTGGAGTTCCAGGACAGTCAGGGCTACACAGAGAAATATACATAAAAGTAATAAGTCTATTGAAAAGGCTAGAGTAAAGTAACTTAGTGGTCTCCGCGGATTATAAACCCTAGCCACGCTGGCCTCAAACTCAAGAGATCCACCTGCTTCTACTACCCAGCTAAAGTTAACCAGCTAACTGTTCTCTTTTTATTTTGAGTCAGATGTGAAGGGCCGTCACTCCCACATCTTGCTTAGAGTCAGGGTCATAGTCACAGTCTTGCCCTCAAGACCTACAAAGTCTTCTTTCTAGACGCTAGCCTTGTCTCCCTCTGGCCTCTTTGCATGTCAGCTCACCCCACCCTGCACACCCCTTTCTCTATTTCTTCTCTTGCCCCCAGAGATCTAGTCTTTCCTCCCTAGGGAGGCCTTCCCCACTCCAAATTTACATACACACCCTGCGCAATCCAATCTGTTCCTTCTGTCTCCTGCTACTGACCATCACCACACCCCATGTCTGTTCATTAAGCAAAGGGGCATGGCCACCATACACCACAATGCTCCTTGGACCAGAAGGTAAGAAACTGTCCACTCTTTCTGGATGATACATCAAGAACCATCAAAACTTTCCTTTCTCTTTGCTTTACTCTTTAATTTTCTGGGTTTTGTTTTGTCTTGAGTATATATTCCTATTTTTCTTTTTGACTATTTTTCAATTGTTAAAACGATGTTCAGCTGCCCATTGGTATCAGAGATTGGCCCAAGGGTCCACTTCAGATCAAAATTCAGTCCCTTATTTAAAATAGCACTGTTTGGCCAGATAGGGTGGCATACCCTTTTAATTCCAGCACTAGCAGCAGAGGCAAGATGATCTCTTAGGGCCACTCTGTTTTAAAAAAAAAAAAAATCAGGGGGCTGGCGAGATGGCTCAGCAGTAAAGAGCATTGCCTGCTCTTCCAAAGGTCCTGAGTTCAATTCCCAGCAACCACATAGTAGCTTACAACCATCTGTAATGAGATCTGGTGCCCTCTTCTAGCCTGCAGGCATATATGCAGACAGAATATTGTATACTTAATAAATAAATATTAAAAAAAAAATCAGTACCGTTGGGGCTGAGGACAGAGCTCAGTTGGTACTCAGTTGTTTAATATGCACAAAGCTCCAGGTTTCATCCCCAGCACCACAGAAAAGCGGTGGTGTAAAATTCAAGATCATCCTCCACACACAGTGAGCTGGGAAGTCAGGCTGGGCCAGGAGACCTTACCACAAACAAAAGGGCAGTGTTCAAGTGAAACCCATACACCCTCTGGCACACGTTAAAACCATCTCTCACTGTGCGCTGAAGGCACCTGCCTTTAATCCCAGCACTTGGGAGGTAGAAGCAGGCAGATCTCTTGAGAGTTCAAGGCCAGCCTGGTCTACAGTATGAGTTCTAGGCAGCCAGAGCTGTTACACAAAGAAATCTTGTCTCAAAAAAAGAAAATGGAAAAAAACTCTCCCCAGCTGACTAGAGATGGAACCCAAGGCCCCTGTGCTCCACCACTGAGTTACAGCCTCAGTCCTTTTCGCTGTTTAGAGACAGGGTCTCACTAAGTTGCCCAGGGTGCCAGTAAACTCATTCTGTAGTCCTGTCAAGGACTAGAACTCTGTGATCCTCCTGCCTCAGTTTAAGAGTAGCTGGAGTACTCGGGAGGCAGAGGCAGGTGGATCTCTGTGAGTTCGAGGCCAGCCTGGTCTACAAGAGCTAGTTCCAGGACAGGCACCAAAAACTACAGAGAAACCCTGTCTCGAGAAAAAAAAAAAGTAGCTGGAGTAACAAATAGGTCCCTGCCACTAAGCCTGGCTTAAATCATCTCCAGATGACTTAAAATACCTAATGCAGTATAAATACTATGTAAATGTTGTTACATTGTATTGTTTAGGGATTGATGCTTAAAAAAAAAAAAGCTTCACATGGTCACTGTTAATTGGTTTCCTGAATATTTCAATCTAAGGTTGGCTGAATTAACACGTGAACTTCTGGGTAGATGGCTGTCAACTTGTACATAAACTATCTTCTATTTCACTGTTTTTCTCTTAATAAATGCTAGAGCTCAGTCTATTTTTCTTCTTCTTTTTCAACACCTGCATATCATTTTAATACATAAATGTAATTTCTGATTTCAGCCAGCTGCCTACTGAATAGTTGCCATTCTTGCAGTCTGGCTATCTGAAACACTAAGGCTGCCGACTCCCTCCCCTTGTTGGATCTTAGGGGTGAACTGCTCCTCCCACAAGGAAGTACAACAACTCCCCTGTTACCCTAAGGAGTGGATTTCCTCCGAGTTTTTTTTTTTTTTCATTCATTCAACGAACATCAACTGAGCCAGTCCAGTGTGGGATGTGCGCTGTGCTGGGAACCAGGTTCGGACCGAGACACACCCAGTCCTCGCCCACAAAGAGCTCAGGATCAGCGGCACAGAAATAAAACCTTAATAACAAAGTCGACCACACGTGAAGGGAGGGAAAAGCACGGGGACCTATGAGAGCCTTCAGCTGGAGGATTTGGGGAGAGGGTGGGAAACCGGGGCTTCATAGGGGAAGTGATGTGCGGTGCCGAGTCCCCCAACCCCAAGGATGAAAGGGAGTTAGTTACTCAGACCGATGGATAACAGAATGTTTCGAGAGTGGAGGAATGGGGGTCGGGGGTGGGGGTGGGAGGCACAGCTTGTGCAAAGGCCCCGAGGCGGGAAGGCACATGGCCGGTCTGAAGTCGTGAAGAGCCAGTTGCAGCTGTGCTCAGCGGAGGATGAGCCAAGGCGCAGACTGGAGGCGGAGGAGGTCTGCGGGCGGACTTCTGCGGGGGCCACGCTGGAACTTGGACCGCGGGGGACTGGGTAGCCAAGGAAGGGTCCTAGGCGGGGGGGGGGGGGGGGGGGCAAGGGCCCTGGACGCCGCTGCTCCCGGCCCTCCCCGAGGCCCTCCCCGCCGCTCGCGCCCCGGCCTCGTTAGCGCCCCTCCTCCCCTCGCCCCAGGCCCTTATGCCGCCACCCGCTCACCGCGGCTCCGGCCTCCGTCCCCCTCGCGCCCCCTCAGCAGCGCCTCTCGACAGACGCTGCCGCCGCCATCTTCCGCCTGTCGCCGTGACACAGCGCAGGCGCTGCACTAGTAGGGCCGCCGGGAAATGGAGTCCCGCACCGCGGCCCGTCCCCGCCCCTACGGCGTGCAGCGTCGGCAGCCGACCGCCCTCCCCGGGTGTCCACCGGGGCGGCCGCCATTTCCGACCTTCGAGCGCCATGCCTTTTGGGAAATGTAGTTCGTGGTGCGCAGGCGCTGGACGGAAATGGAAATGGAGGCTTCTGGGAAATGGAGTTCTCGGGGGTCGGCGGCCCCACCTCCCTAGACGACAGACTGTCGTTAGTTAGAGTGGAGAGTGCTGTGAGCGGAGCTCCTGGGTTTTGGAGATCTGGTGCCTTAACGGGGTCTGAGCAAAAGCTCTGAGCCTTTCCACCGCTGGCCCTGACCCTGTACACAGCCTGCAGCATTTGCATTTTGAGTCGAAAGCCTCAGTCTTCCCGTCCGTCGAATGAGAATGTGCTTTCAAGAATCTCTGCGGGCTACTTACGGTGTCGTACAGGGACCGGTGGAATCCTGAACACTGTCTGCCTCCTCTCCTTCGTGGTGGACATGCGGGGCTCTGGTGTTTCCCTCTCTTGGGTGGAGATGATGGAACACCTCGAGGCGGAAAGATTCCCCCTCCTCTCGCATTGTGACTCTAGGGCTCTTGGGATCAGCAGTGTGTGGTCTTACACCCCCACCCCGGGTAGCTCCCCCACTCTTCATCCATCGCTAGCTCCCAGGTGCCAGGACTGTGGCTCCCGGTGCCTAAGGTCTGTCTCCTTGCGATCCCGCAGGGGGCGCCCCAATCCGAGCGCGCGGCCCTAGGGGAGGTGGGAGGAGAGCCCGGGGCGGGCCAGGGCGGGGGTGTCCCGGCTATAAAAAGTGACTGCCTCCCAAGGCGCCTGGGCCAGCGGGACTCCCGGGCTGCGAGCCTCAGTTCAGAACTCGGGGCCAGTGCCTGCAGAGAGACCGGATCTCTCGGTTCCCCCGGGGGGGCCGCAGCCTGGGCGTGTGGGGGCGCAGGCCCGGGGGATGCTGGGCTCGGTGAAGATGGAGGCTCATGACCTGGCCGAGTGGAGCTACTACCCGGAGGCGGGCGAGGTGTGTCCTCGGGGATGGCGGAGCGGGAAATGGGGAGGGGGGGGGAGGGCAGGTGTGGGGCTGCTAGCTTAAGTGCAAACAGGGGCCGTGTTGTGGGCCCAGGTGAGAGGAAAGACCTGGGGACACAGACACCAGGCATGGGAGCCGGGAACAGGGGGACAAGGCTTGAGAGAGCGATTGAGACAAGCAAGTCGAGGCGATCGTTTGCTTCCAAACGAAGAAATGCTAACAAGAAAACACACTTGAAAGATGTAGAGACCCTGATAAAAATGAACAAATTGGAGGTGGGATTCGGGGCTCTAGGATAGGGGATAGAGCTGGAGGACCTAAAGAAACGAGGTTCAAAGTAGAGAGGACAGGTTAGGAACCCCCACTATGGAAAGTCTGTGGTGGAAGTTTAGGGTTAAAGACGGGGCGGGGGGCAGGCTTTGGGCGGTTAGGATCAGAATTAGGGTTGGGGATAAAGATCGGCTGGAGAGCCTTATAAGGTAGGGGCCAAAATAGGGGTTATCAGGGTCCTTTTGGAAAACTTACTGTAACAGGTGGCTTAGGTAGACTAACCCTCAGATGACGTCAGCCTTGGGAGATCAAAAGACATATGGGCATCCACACCTGTGTGGTAGGAATCAGTCTTCACCTCGCATCCTTACCATGACCTTCAGCAGGGACCCCCTTCAGACCATGCACAGTCTAGTCATTGCTAGATTTGCCTTAGTTCCTTCGCCGACCAACAGAAAGACCCTCTTCACGTCTAACTCCTATTTGTCCTGGCGCAAGGGACTTATTCTTTGTTCAGTCGCCCTGTAATCCATATTGTGATGATGGGGAAAGGACATAAGGTTCTGGACCCATAGATCCTAACCTAGGAGACTTAAGGTGGGGGGGGGGGGGGGGGACTGGAATGGCGGGGCTCACCAACAGTCATTTAGTAGTTGGGGGGGTAACTAGGGTCTGTATTTTCAAGTTGTAGGGTTGGACTCCCGACTTGGCCAGGGGCCTGGGAGGGGGCCTGTCCTGGGTCTGGGGAGGGGTTAAGGGGGCAGAGCCGGGAAGGGATTAGGACTGTGGGGAGGTGGGAGGGAGAGGGCTGGAGATGTTGGTAATATGGGGAAGGCAGAGGCCAGGGTGGTTCGTGAAGGCTTTCAGGTGGTTGGGAGTGTGATTAGTGGGTTTAGGGTCAGCCCCAAATAGGTCCTTCTGGGGACACAGCTAAAGAAGTTAGTCTGGGGGAGGGGGGTCTAGGGAGGAGAAACTAAAGTTTGGGGGTGGCGTGTGGATGCCCCCCCACTCAGTTTAGGAGACAGTGTATATGGAGACTGTCAGACCAGTCGTGGTTTTCCATGCCTGTAAACCTAGCACTTGGGAAACTGAGGCAGGAGGATGACAAGTTTGAGGTCGGCTACATAGCAAGTTTCAGGACATCTTGACCTGCTACAGAATGAGATCTTGGGGAAGGGGAGTGAGGTGAAGCCAGCCTAAATGTAACTTTGAAAGAGTCAGCATAAGGAGAGACTGGATGGTTTGGAACTACAGTTGAAGGTCCGTGTTCTCCCCCACCCCCTACCCCCCACCCCTTTCCTCTGCCATGCACCGCAGGGTACTGGCAGTATTGGCAGCACCTGCCGCTTCTCAGCAGGAAAGCCCACCTCTCTCTTGCTCTTGAGAACAATGGGTGGGCTACATTCCGCTAGGACTAAGAATAGGCAAGACTCCTCCAATGGCTTCTGCTGGGGAGGGGGCGCAGAGAGGTTAATACCCGTGTCCTACTGTGGCCAGCTGGCTCTTGGAGAGTGACATCCTGGGAGAAACCCATAGAACCTTAGGCTTCTACACATACCTGTCCCAACATCCCCTCCCCCCCTTTTAGAGATGGGCAGTAGGGCACCCTGCAGGGTGCTGGGGTCCTCAGGTTGGGTCTGGAACTGGAAGTGTCTCCCTGCTGCCTAGCACACCCTTCTCC
The DNA here is from genome assembly GCF_000317375.1 of Microtus ochrogaster. Lineage (NCBI taxonomy): Eukaryota > Metazoa > Chordata > Mammalia > Rodentia > Cricetidae > Microtus > Microtus ochrogaster. The sequence continues at coordinate 315,296 of NW_004949172.1, read as the reverse complement.
AGAAACAATAAGGAAATGAAAAGGGAGCAATTGCCGCCTCCCAGGTGGGGATGCAGGTCCCCTGAGGGCTTCCCCCCACTCTCAGCCACACCCTGAGTAGGGGAGATCCGGTTCAGACCCGGACATCAGGGGTTCATCCCAGCCTTGGGGCGTGGGAAAGCCTAGGGTGGATTAGAGCAGCTGGAGTGCTTGAGGTCAGACCTCAAGAAGAACTTCCGGGTGGGTGGGGAGCCAGAAAAGGAAGGTCCTGAGGTCCCGGGGTTGGAGAAGTAAAGTGAGGTACAAAGGGATTAAGAGACTCTGGATCCCCCCCCCCCCCAAAGCCATCACTTTTCTCTTCGAAGGGGAGGAGCAGAAGCAGTGGAGGAGGGTAGGAACCAGGCTCCTGGGGCTGCACATGGGGCTTGGGGGAAGGGAGAAAGAGAGTCAAAAAAGGGGAGACTGAGGCCAACAGATGAGTTGGTGAGCAACAAACTCTGGATGGGAGAGGGAAGAGATGGATGGGAGACAGACACTGGAAGGGGAGGGGTGCGGAGCTTCTGGGCTGGGGCTGGAGGGACACAGGGCAGGAGGATAGCAATGGCCAGTGCAGGAGCCAGGGGTGGTGGTAAACATCTTTAATCCCTGCCCTAGGGAGGGGGAGGCAGGAGAATTGCCATACATCTGGAAGCAGCCAGGGACCAAAGCAAGACCCTTTGTCAGAGGGAGGGAAGAAGGAATAACATTGTGAGAGACCTAACAAAAAGAGCTGCCTGCAGAGCCCTGTGTGGTGAAATACCTGGAAAGTCAGCCTTTGGGGAGTGGGGGCAGGAGTTCAAGGCTATCCTTGTCTGTATAGCAAAAGCTTCCTGTGTGGGTGTCGGGGGAGGGGGGAAGGGAGAGGTGGCTCAACAGTTAAGAGTGCCATA
>NW_004949172.1:311274-313313 GCF_000317375.1 Microtus ochrogaster | reverse complement strand
TCCGCCTGCCTCTGCCTCCCGAGTGCTGGGATTAAAGGCGTGCGCCACTACCGCCCGGCAAGCTTAGTGTTTTTGCTGCTCTTTAGGATCACTGACTTCCGGCTAGACTGTCAGCTCCACAAGGGTGGGTGCTTCTGGCTGTCCTGACTGCAGCTTTTATAGCGTGGTCCAGGACATCCATTATGCCCAGGTTCTGGACTCCCAAGATTCTTTCTCTTCCTTTCTGTGTGTCTCTCTGGGCCATAGCTGACTCAGCTGTAAAGTGGGTGTCAAAAGAACTTAAAGCAAGGAGTGTAGCTCAGTGGTAGAGCCTCTGCCTAGAATCCCCCAGAGAGGGGCTGGGGTGTGGCTCAGTGGTAGAGCCCCTGCTTAGAGTCCCCAGTGAGGGGCTGGGGTGTGGCTCAGTGGTAGAGTCCCTGCCTAGAATCCCCCAGTGAGGGGCTGGGGTGTGGCTCATTGGTAGAGCCCCTCCTTAGTGTGTGTTATTCAAGTCTCTGCACTAACCATAGAACATGACAATATCACAGTAATAATAACATACACACATATGTCTGTAAGGATTACAGACAATACCTGTGAAATGCTTGGGTCACTCCTGGCACAGTGTAGATGATGGGCAAATGCCTGTTAAAGCTGGGAATGGCGGTACCTACCTACAATCCCAGCACTAGAGAGGCTGAGGCTGTTGCAGAAGGAGTTAGAGGCTAGCATGGACTGCATGGCAAGACCCTGTCTTAAAAAAAACCAAAAACCTCCAACTTAGCTGAAAAATACGCAGGTGCTGATTTGTTATTAAAAAAAAAAAGCATTTCAATATGTAACCCAGATTTTTCTTTGGTGCACACTGATCCTCCTGCTTTGGCCTCGCGGGTGCCAGGATCACAGGCGTGAGCTACCACTGTGAGACTGCCTGTGATTCTGGGAAACACAGCAGTGTATACGGAGCTAAGGGCACATGTTCTTCTATGTGAACATTTCTGAAAATGGGGCGCATTTGTAAATTCTTTAAAGTTTATTTCATTTGTTTAGATAGGTAGAAGTGTGTGTGTTTGCACATGCATGAGTCTATTTCTGCATGTACACATATGTATCTGTGTTATTGCACACATACACAGTGTTGGAGAGGAGACTTCTTACAGGAAATGGAGACCTGACCCCCTCTTTTGGCCTCCTTGGCCACCAGGCACCAATGTGATATACACCCATAGATGCAAGCAAAGCAATCATATACATAAAATAAATTTTTAAGAAGAACAAGAAAAATGGAAAGCCACTGATTTGTTACATAAATCAACCTTTCAGCTGACTTGGCTAACTTTGATTCATTTCTCAATTATTTTCAGATCAGATAATTGATTCTCAATTTTACTGTGATCAGAACTTCTTCCTGCCCCCCCCTCCACCTTTTTTAAGATATGAAGCCCTGGCTAGTCTAAAAGTTGCTATGTAGACCAGGCTGGCCTTGATTGCCTGTGTTTGTCTCCTTTATGCTGGGATTAAAGTTAGGTACCACTGTACCTAGCAAGGAGACATTTAAAACCTATTATTACATTTTAAATATAATTATTATTATTTGTTTTGTTTTTTTGAGACAGGGTTTCTCTGTAACTTTGGAGCCATTCCTGTTTTGTTTTGTTTTGGTTTTTGGTTTTTGGGACAGGGTTTCTCTGTAGCTTTGGAGCCTGTCCTGGAACTAGCTCTTGTAGACCACCAGGCTGGCCTCGAACTCACAGAGATTCGCCTGCCTCTGACTCTCTAGTGCTGGGATGAAAGGCGTGCGCCACCATTGCCCAGCTTTAAAGATTAATTTTAATTATATATATGTGTGTGGTTATGTGCCTATGAGGGCAGGTGCTCCAGAAGGTGAGAGGTGTTATATCCCCCTGGGTCTAGAATTATAGGAAGTTGTGAGATGCCCAATGTGGATGCTGGGAACTTTCCTCCTGTCCTCCTGAAGAGCAGTCAGTGCTCTTAACTGCTGAGCCAGCTCTCCAGCCCCCAACCCTCTCTATACTATTAAAACATGGTTGAAGCAGGGC
>NW_004949172.1:304729-310704 GCF_000317375.1 Microtus ochrogaster | reverse complement strand
ATGGTTTTGTTTTTCAGAGTCTTGCTAGGTAGCCGCCTCCTGCCCCTCCTTCCCCACTGCTGGGATGGCAAGCCTGCTCTAGCTTCTGTTGTCTGGGTTGTGTCCATTGATAATTGTTGTGTTCAGAAGTAAAATTTTGCCTTTAACCCCAGCACTTGGGACACAGAGGCAGGTGGATCTCTGTGAATTCAAGGCCAGCTTTGTCTACAAAGCAAGTTCTGTGACAACCAGGGCTACACAGAGAAACCCTGTCTCGAAAAACCAAAAAAAAAACAAAGCTTTAAAATCATTTAAAATTTAAAAATATGCATTCATGTAGTTTAAAACCATGTTTATTTACATGCATTTATTATTTGTATGTCTACGTGACCACAAACGTCATGGTACACAACTTTCAGGAATCAACTCTCTCCTTTTCCCATGTAGGTCTGAGGATCGAACTCATGTTGTTAGGGTTCCGGGCAAGTACCTTTACCTGCTGAGCCATTAGCTAGCCCTAATTTAGTTAATTATTGTTTTCTTTCTTTCCTATTTATTTATTTATTTATTTATTTATTTATTTATTTTTGAGACAGTGTTTCTCTGTGTAGCTCTGGCTGTCCTCGAACTCACAGAGCTCCGCCTGCCTCTGCTGCTCCCCCCTGAGTGCTGGGATTAAAAGTGTGCACCACCTACACCACCACCACCTCACCCTAATTTAGTTTAAAATAGCAATCATTTATTAGTATAACTCAGGGGTTTCAGATGCTGTTTAACAAGGATATTGAAGCCCAGCAGAGGTGGCGCACGCCTTTAATCCCAGCACTTGGGAGGCAGAGGCAGGCGGATCCCTGTGAGTTTGAGGCCAGCCTGGTCTACAGGAGCTCCCCAGGACAGGTTCCAAAGCAACACAGAGAAACCCTGTCTCAAAAAACAAAGAAACAAACAAAAAGGATGATAAGTTTGAGAGCAGCATTAGCTACACACACAGTGAGGGTCTGTCTCAAAGACAAAGAAATAAATAAGACAAATAAATAAATAAGAATTTAGTGAGAAGAGAGATGCTGTCTTCTACTTTTGCTACACAGCTGGCAAGATATGAGAGTACATGCTAGACCTTTGGCCGCACTGTAATAGCGGATGTCACAGATCAATGAAAAGCCGTTATGCACCCATATGAAAGAGGGTACAAAAGGTTGACAAAATTTTTCTTTTTTGATTTACTGGAGATTGAATCCAGGTCCTCCTGTATGCTAGATAAGCAGTCTACCTCTGAGCCACATCCCCACATCCCAGCCTCTCACTGGGGGATTCTAGGCAGGGGCTCTGCCACTGAGTCACACCTCCTGCCCTTTTTATTATATTTTGGGTCAATATCCTAGAAGTCTCTCTGAAGCCAAGGCTGGCCCTGAATTTGTGATTATTAGCTTTCCAGGTAGCTGGAATTACAGACTGTATCACCATGCCTGGTAGAACTGACAATTTTACTGTGATTTTGAAAATGGTTTTGAAGTTGGTCAGTGATGGCCCATGACTTTTAATCCCAGCAATCAGGAGGCAGAGGAAGGTAGATCTATCTCTGTGAGTTCAAGGCCAGCCTGATCTACAAGAGAGTTCCGGGACAGCCAGGGCTGTTACACAGAGAGACCCTGTCTTGAAAAGAAAAAAGAGAGAGGGAGGGAGGGAGAGAGAGAGAGAGAGAGAGAGAGAGAGAGGGAGAGAGAGGGAGAGAGAGGGAGAGAGAGAGAAGAAAAAATGGTCTTGAGCCAGCCTAGCCAGGTGTAGTGGTTCGCGTCCATGATCCTTTAGGGGGTGGATTAAAGAGCTCAAGGTGATTTGGCTGTGGTGGTGCACACCTTTAATCTCAGCTCTCAGGAGGCCGAGGCAGACAGAACTCTGTAAGTTCCAAGTCAGCCTGGTCTACACAGTGAGACTGTGTACTAAACAACAAGAATTAAAAAATGAAAATGGCCCTGACCTGGCGGATACCTGAAACCAGTTTCAGAGACTCCCTCAGGTGTTTGAGACCACCTGTGCTTCCTTCCCAAGCCTGTGTTCAAGCGTGACTTTGAAGGCGTGGAAGGGGACAGAACCCTGAGTGCAAATGGGCAGGCAGCTACTCCGGAGAGAGGGAATGGAGGGAATGGTGGGAGGGCAAGATGATGGAAAAGCCAAGATGGGCAGATGAGCGGGGTATGATGGCCCACGCCTGTATTCCCAGCAACTGGAAGGTTGAGGCAGGAGGATGGAGAATTCCAAGTCATCTTGGCGGCGTAGCGAGTTTGGGACTGGTTAGGGCTGTGCTGTGTGAGCCTCTCTTGAAAAGACATAAATGGACCTGTATTCAGGAGCTCCTTTACTGAGGAAGGGAGTGAGGAGCCACTGACCGCATCTCTCTTTCTTTCGCCGCAGGTGTACTCTCCAGTGACTCCCGTGCCCACCATGGCCCCTCTTAACTCCTACATGACCTTGAACCCTCTCAGCTCTCCCTACCCTCCAGGAGGGCTTCAGGCCTCCCCACTGCCTACAGGACCCCTGGCACCCCCAGCCGCCACAGCACCCCTGGGGCCCACCTTCCCAGGCCTGGGTACTGGTGGTAACAGTGGAAACAGTACTTCCGGCTACGGAGCCCCAGGGTCCGGGCTGGTACCTGGCAAGGAGATGGCAAAGGGGTACCGGCGTCCACTGGCCCATGCCAAGCCACCATATTCCTACATCTCTCTCATCACTATGGCCATCCAACAGGCGCCAGGCAAAATGCTGACCCTGAGTGAGATCTACCAATGGATCATGGACCTCTTCCCATACTACCGGGAGAACCAGCAACGCTGGCAGAACTCCATCCGGCACTCGCTGTCCTTCAATGACTGCTTTGTCAAGGTGGCACGCTCCCCAGACAAGCCGGGCAAAGGCTCCTACTGGGCCTTACATCCCAGCTCCGGAAACATGTTTGAGAATGGCTGCTACCTTAGGCGTCAGAAACGCTTCAAGCTGGAGGAGAAGGCGAAAAAAGGAACCACCAGGAATGGTACGGTGGGGTCAGCCACCTCTGCCACAACCACAGCGGCCACAGTAGTCACCTCTCAGGCTCAGCCCCAGCCTACGCCTTCTGAGCCCGAGGCTCAGAATGGGGAAGATGTGGGGGGTCTGGACTGCGCCTCTCCCCCTTCTTCCACACCCTATTTCACTGGCTTGGAGCTCCCAGGGGAACTGAAGTTGGATGCACCCTACAACTTCAACCATCCCTTCTCTATCAACAACCTGATGTCAGAACAGACACCAGCACCTTCCAAACTGGATGTGGGGTTTGGAGGCTACGGGGCTGAGAGCGGGGAACCAGGGGTCTACTACCAGAGCCTCTATTCCCGCTCTCTGCTCAACGCATCCTAGCAGGGCAGCTGGGAACACGGTGATGGGGGTTAACTGTGACGGACACCAGGTTCTTGGGTTCTGGTCCTTCTGGTCACACTTTACTTGTCCCATTGATTAGCATGTTATTTGGTGTATTACTGTGATGACCCATTGGCTACTGTGGTAACTGCCGTGGACTCCCTGGTGGGCCTTGGGTGGTTGTGTGGTGACAGAGCTCCGCTGGGTGCACTGTGAAAGCTGCCATACTGAGTGAAGCCGTTGGCTGACCCAGTGGGTCTCCATGTTGGATGACATATTGTGTGGCCCTTCGGAAGCTGTGATGGACATCTGGATTGACCGTCTGAATGTGTGGCTGTCACGCCACATCTTTTTCGGCCCACTGTTTCCTGGGATCATTTCTTTGGTTTTGGCAGACTTCTTGATATAACAGATGCCAAGTTGGCCACCACATCACACGATGTCTTTTTGACACACTGGATGCACGAAGGGCCACCATATTGGCAAGGTGACATCACAGCTGTTACCCACCATGATGGCAACCACAGGCCTGTCATTACCATCTTCTTGGTGTGGGTTGGGTGAGGGGGTAGAGTCGAGGAGACACTGTGATTTTTCTCTGAAGCCCATCCCCACCCTGGCTATGAGAAAGGGCTGGTGTGGGGGACTCTTCCTGAGGTCAAGTTCTTGCCTGGGACTTGGGATACTAGCTGGGTTTGGCCATTAAAAAAACACCTTTTCGGTCTCATGAGTGTCTCTTTCTTTGGGGGACCCTGTGGACTCAAACCCCTAAATTTGTGTTCCTGTGATCTTCTTCCCATCCTGGAGAGCTGGTGGCCTCTGGGGGGGAAGGGCTAGGGGAATGCAGCAACGTGACCTTTGGCTCTTTGTTGTCCCTGACCCCAAGGACAGTTTGCTCAGACAGCAGCCCCCGCAGTACTGGAGCCAGAGGGGAGGTGGCTTTGCCAGTGTCCAAGGCCATCGCCCTACCCCCACTTTGCAGACACACACAACACAACACGGGGGCACGTACACCTGTGCGCATACACACACACACACACACCTGGAACTCTGAGCTCCAGGAACCCATGGAAACTACGGGTTCACTTTGGGGGAAGAATGGGAAAGAATAGAAGACTTGAGGGCTTGTGAGTGTGTGTGTGTGTGTGTGTGTGTGTGTGTGTGTGTGTGTGAATTTTTCTTACTTATTTTTGAAAAATGGCTCTAGCCGGGGTCCTCAACCTCATGAAAATCCTGCTTCTGCCTTCCACGTGCCAGGATTACAGGAGTGCACACCTGGCTTATAGTGATTTATTCTGGTGTTTTCGGTGCTGGGGATGGAACCCAGTGCCTGCAGCACTGGAGCGTGTGAAACAAGCACTGACCTACCGAGCTAGGTCCACTCTGGTCCTGTCACCGGCTCTCTATCCGCCCCGCTTGGCTCTTTTTCTCTGGCCTCCCTCTCCTGGTTCACAGTTTCTGCTTCTACCTGCCGCCTGGCAGGCGGGTCTCTCTATTTCTGTCGCAGTCCCGCCTTGCCCGGCTGCGTGTCACCTCCCCCCCCCCCACGTCGCCCCCTGCCTTGCTGGCTCCCAGTTGTCAGCGGTCCCACAGCCTGGCTGTCCCGGGGAATTCCTCCCCGTTCCTGGAAAAAACAACTGGGGCCGAGAAAAAGGCCCTCAGTCTCCCCGGGTCCGGGCCCTCCCCCGGGCCTGGGGGTCGCCGGCCTGAGGCAGGAAGCCCTGCGGTTTTTGGCTTCTCCCCGGCGGCCTCCGGATCTGGCCCCCGCCCCCCGGCCAACAGCCCAAATATTATTCCGCTGGAGGAGTCGGTGGCGGCGGGAGGAGGCCCAGGTTGAAAGAGGCTTTCAAGGCAGCCAGGCCTGGGGCTTCCTGTCCCCAGGCTCGGGCCTCAGGCTACCCCATTGGGGACCTCAGGTGGCCTGAGAGGCGGGGTGTTGTTGTAGGGTCCTTAGGGGAGGGTGGGGCCATTCGTCAGGGTGTCTGGTGGCCACCAGCTCGCCTGGCCTCGCCTGGCGTGGGCAGGTGTGACCCCCCCACCCCAGGGACAGCCGGCTGGTGTCCAACGTGGAAAAGTACCACCGCCAGACGTGGGACAGACAGGAGGACGCCAGGGATGAGGGATGGGTCGGGATTGGGGTGGGGGGAATATGAGAACACAGAGGGCTGAGTTGTGGGGCTGAAGTGACATAGTCTAAGGAAAAGCCCTATGGGTGGGAAACTGAGGCTAGGGGGCAGGGTCCCTGCTTCAGCACAGGGCTCTATGGGACACTTTGAGATGAGATAATGACCATAGAGGTGGCCCCAGCTGTTGCCCACACCTGTGTGTCTCTGTACTCAGGAGGCAGAGAGGCAGGAGGGTTACTGGTTTGGGGCCAACCTAGGTTACATGTGAGTATGTGTCTCTTAAGGAGAAAAAAACAACGAAGTAATAAGAAATTTGAATAACCCTTGTCTAGGGCCCCTTACTTTATTATGGGAAAAAAACTGAGGGAGAAAGGTGCCTTGACCTTAGTCACACAGCTAATTATTGGGGTGCTAGGCAGGCCATGAGGCCGAGATGCAGTGCCCTGGACTAATTATTGGGGTGCTAGGCAGGCCATGAGG
>NW_004949172.1:290462-304549 GCF_000317375.1 Microtus ochrogaster | reverse complement strand
GATGCAGTGCCCTGGACTAATTATTGGGGTGCTAGGCAGGCCATGAGGCCGAGATGCAGTGCCCTGGACTTCCTCTCTTCTACTATTCAAGAGGATACCTTCCACTTCCTGCCTCACACACAGAAGCCAGCTCGGGGCAGTAAACAGGTGTGTGTGTCTGTGTGTGTGTGTGTGTGTGTGTGTGTGAGAGAGAGAGAGAGAGAGAGAGAGAGAGAGAGAGAGAGAGAGAGAGAGTCATGTCTGTCATACAGCTCTATATATTTATTTCTTAGCGTCATTTTGATGTTGTTCTTTTGTTCTGTGATGAGTGTCTCAGCATATTGGTGTGTGTGCTTCCGTATCTTTGTCACTGTCTTGTCCCTTGTCATCGTGTCTGTCACCTTTATCTGTCACTTTCTATGTGCAGCATGGTGTCTCTGTCCCTCAGACCTGTCACTCAGATCTGCCTATATTGGTCACTGTGCGTTACTGTGTCTGTCCACGAATGTGTCACCATCTACCCTGGTGCCAGTGTGTGTGTTACTCACCGCTCAGGCCACAGGTGGGCGTGTCGGGCCCCTTGGTGCCAGGACTGCTGCCCAGCCCTGCCTACCCTGGCTGCTGTGGTCCAGGCTGGACGCCTGTTTGCCATGCCTGCCTCAGGTAAACACGAGGATCCGGAGGCCCAGGGCACCTCCCTCACCTCTGCTCCTTACCCTTAGAGCTGCTCCCAGCCCAGCTGGCCCACAGCCCACTGCTGTGGCCCCAGGTCCCTGCACCTACAGTCCCGGTTTTGGCCTCAACCTGGTCTCCTTTGCTCTGTCTCGGTCTTTCTCTCTCTCTCAGCCTCCCTAACGCTGAGGCCCTTTAATACAGTTCCTCATATGGTGCCCACCAGCCATAAAATTATTTTCATTGCTACTCATAACTGTCATTGTCATTTTGCTACTGTTATGAATCGTAATGTAAATATCTGCTATGCATATGTCCCCTGTGAAGAAGGTTGTTGGGTCCCAAAGGGGTCGTGACCCACAGGTTGAGAAGCAGTGCTCCAGGATCTCATGTAGCTTAGGCTAGCCTGGAGTTCACTGTAGCCGGGATGACCTGGACTCCTGTTTCCTCCTCTTCCACTGCCATAATGCTGACATTACAGGCACGAGCCCCCATGCCCAGTTTAGGGGGTGTTTAGGACTGAACCCAGAGCTGCTTTCACACTAGATAAACACTCTATCAAGGGAACTATGTGCCTAGCCTGTTTTTTTATTTTATTTTTTTAATGGAGTGCTTGGGGGGGGCTGTTATTTGAGATACATAGCCCAGATTGGTCGGCAAACTCAGTTTGTAGCCCAGGAGAACCCCAAACTCTTGTTCCTCCTAACTTTACCACCCAGGTGCTGGGGTTACAGGCCACCACACCCATATTCCCTGAATTTTAATCTCTTGCTTTCTCTCTGCACCTACTTCCTCTCGCCTGTGTTCCCTGCCACGGCCTTTTTCTGTGTTCTGTCAATCTTTCGCCATCCTTTTCCTTCTCGCCAGCCAAGTTTGTTTCTCAGATTTGTCTCCAGCTTCAGAACCAGCTATTGTGTCTTCCAAGTCTGGGTTCTCCAGCTGCTTTTCTCTTAGTTCAAGTCTTGGCCACAGCAGCAGACTCTGCTGTGCCTTGGCCCTTCAGGGACAGAGCGGCCCCAGCCTCTGGCCCAGCCCGCTGGTATATATAAAAAGGTATATGCACATCTTATTTATATCTGTATGGGGGCAGGAGGGGCAGACACTGGGGCCTTTGTGTAGCTGCTGCCCGCTGCCCGCCTGCCCGGCACTCCTCTCCCTTCATCTCTGCCACCCGCCCCATTCACTGCCCCCCCTCCACACAAAGGTTCCTGTGGGGCTTGCCAGCTTCCTCTGCCTGCCTTGAGGTGTGAGTGGGCACGGCACAGGGAGGCAGATGAGGGACCCAGAACTTTTTTTTCCAGGGCCTAGGAGGTTCTCCCCGTGGTGAAAATTCTGGAAAGAATAGGACTTCTCTACCATGTTGCTGTCTGTATCCGTTGTCCCTGGTTGTCCTCAGGTCCATAGGTGGCCTCTCTCCCGGGGGTGGGTCTGCCTGTCCACCTACTTTTTTCTCTGGCTCGTGGCTGCTTGTGTGTGGAACCAGGCAGCTTGCTACCTCAGGACCTTTGCACATGTCAACCACACTGATTTCTCTAGGCTTTAGTTTTCATGAACCTGTTCTAAAGATATCAACCCGAGATCCCTTTGCCTGGCCTATCTTTTCTTATGACCTACGCTCCTGGAGCCGCCATGTTTTAAGGCTCCGTGTCTTCCATTTGAATAGTAGCTCCTGGGGTCAGAAACTGCATTCGTGTCCCCGTTCTGAACCGCAGCAGCTTCTGACCCAGGACTTGTCACACAATGGTGCATGAGTTTTATTTATTTTTTATTTTTATTTTTTAACCGAGGTCAAGGATTCTGTGTACTTGTGCATCCCTTGGACCATGGTCCAAAATGGGCAGAGCTGGGATGAGGGAGGATAGGGACTGTGGGAGCTCAGAAGCGACCTTCCAGGCAGCCTGGCAGTTGGGGAGGCACAATGAGCAAAGCTGAGAGGGTAAGGAAGAACTAGCCAGGCCGTTTTCACCACGTGGGGAACAACCGAGGATTCAGGACAGGCCTGGCCTGTACTTCTTCCCAGAGGTCTCCGGCTTTCTCTTTCCGGAAGCTTCCTAGTTTGAACAAGTTTGAAGTCTTAGTGTTGCTTATGTGCTTTCTGTTCTTTTCTCTTTTGCGTTTTGAGATGGACTGTTCCCATGCAGCCCAGGTTGGCCTAGAACTTGTGTTGATGTTTCTGCCTCAGCCTCTTGCATGTTGGGATTATGGCTATCACTCGGCATCCAATCCTCCCAGCTCCCGAGCCTGACTGGCATCTCTGTGCACCTGCCTTTCTCAACCTTTCTGGACATCTCTCCATTAAACTTTCTCTGAGCGTTTGTTTTCTTTGGAGCGGAGAGCTGTTTCAAGACAGGGTTTCTCTGTGTAGCCTTGGCTGTCCTGGAACTAGCTCTGTAGACCAGGCTGGCCTTGAACTCAGAGATGTACCTGCCTCTGCCTCCCAAATGCTGGGATTAAAGGTGTGTGCCAACACTGCCTGGTTGTTCTCATCCATTTTTGCGGTATTTTTTCCCCATGTCTCTGGCTCAGTGAATTTAAAAGAAAAAAAAAATTGTGGTGTTGGGATGGAACCCATGGCTTCCCAGATGCTTAGGCAAGTAAGTATTCTACCACCTAGCAAAAGCTTCCCAGCCCCTCACTGGGGGATTCTAGGCAGGTCCCACGGAGTCACACACCAAGCCCCCCCCAATCTAGGCAGGGTTTCTACCACTTGAGCCCCACTCCCAACCCTTACCAACAGGCCTCTTGTTCCTCTCTCTCACCTCTGCTGCTTCCCACATTTTCTGGATCTTTCTGTAGAATTTTTCTTATTCTGCCTACTCCCTGGTTCCCAAACCCCAAATCCCTCCGCCCTAACCCCACCTGGCCACTGGGGAAAGGGGACTGACCCAGCCCCCCCTCCCCCCTGCACAGGTCAGCATGTCTGTTCTGTTAATAGTTAACCCAACCTCTATCTAAAATACACAGCAGCCAGGCTGGGGGTGACTCCCCTGTCCCCCACCCACCTACCAGCTGCTCTTAAAGGACCAGGTGTCTTCCACAGCTGTGAGCCCTTCCTGGAGCAGAGTGGCCAGGTGTGAGGAGGTTTTAGGGGGAGGGTGAAAGCCCCACTACGGGGCTGCAGCCCTGGATCAGCTAGACTTCTGAAGGAGGGGCGCTCCATCCAGCACCACCCCTGGTGTGGCTTATCACCTGGTGTATTTAATCAGGGATGGTTTTCCCAGCCCTGCCCTGAGCCCCAGGCTACAAGTGCTGGGGTTTCCTGAGAACTGGGGTAGGAGGGACGGAACCCCTGAGCCCAAGAACTAGAAGATACCGGGGTGTGTGCATGTGATACGTGTCTAAGTGAATGGGGAGGGGGCCCTGGTAGTACACCGACGGGCATGTGACAGTTCGTGTTCAGGTTAGGGAATATCTGGGGGGACGACCGGGCGCACCCTTGGGTCTCAGAGCTGAGCGTTGTGCAGTGGTGAGACACAACCCCCGACTCTCACTGTGCGCATACCATCCCTGTGGCTCCGCATTCCAATCCTTCCCCTAATCTCCCAGTAAGGGTCGCAGTAGGAATGGGGCAGGGTTCCTGGGGCCATCCTCTTTTTAACCCCTGTTTTGCCACAACCTACTTAGGCCCCAGACCCCGCCCCCTGACGTCAGGGAGCAGGAAATCCTGGTTAATGATCAGTCACCCAGGACAGGTGCGGGACAAGGCCGCGCACACATCAGAAGCAGCCGCGGCGGGTGAGAGCCTTTTACTTAGCTCCTGGTGTTCTAAGGTGGCCGCCATGTCCCCAGATGAAGGATGTGAGGAAGTTTCTCATTCTCAGGAGTGTCCACCTCTCGGACACCATCTGAAGTAAGAAGCCATCACCCTGCTTTTACGTATCTTATTTGCCCGGGAAGGTAAAGCTTACTTTCTCCGTGGGCAGTTCCCCTAGAAATGTACCTTCGGATAAATTGCTCTAGGAAGCCTCCCTCTTCCTTTCCACATTCTGAGTATCGGCCACCTACAGCGCATACCATTCCTATTCCCGGGCTTGTCTGTGGTCCCCATGCAAGAGCCAAACCCTGTCAAAACCTCAGTTCCATCGTTTGCAAAACCGGCCTCGACTACACCTTTTAATGAGAGCACAGCAAATGTACACTACAAACAGCCGCCTGCTGGACAAAGGGCGCCACCTAGTGGTCACATCGCAGAAGTCCGCTCTCTCGCAGGACACGTCCAGTCCCGAAGGGGGCGCAGCATCTCACGCAACTAAAGGGACCAAGTAGGGGGAATAAAAAAAAAAAAAAACCCAACCCATCTTTCGGTTTATTGAAGGAGGAAAAGGGTGGGAGGGTGCAATAAAATGCTTTTGCTTCATTTATAAAGAGCAAGTACTCAGGAGGTCCCTTCTCAAGGACAAGTGGGCTACCTCTCCCCCAACTACCAACAGCATAAAAGCCAAGCCAAGAAAGAAGGTAATCGGAGGGGCCCAGGAACTCCAAACACCAGCTCTGACAGGAGCCACAAGCTCTACCCCCACCCACAATGTATCTACCCCAGGGGATCCATCCGGGCAGGGAAAGAGGGTATATACACAGGTTAGGGTGGTACCAGGTTGGGTGGGTAGGGAATAATTTATCCGCAACTGCGGTGGGTGGGCAAGGGGGAGGGGAAAGTAGCCTGATGGCACTGATGGCCTAGGGGTCCCTTTCTTTCTTGACCTTGATGTCTCCAGCAAGGATGGTAGCGATCTCGCCCTGCATGAAGGCCCAGGGGACAGAGGAGCCCACCAGCGGACACTTGTCTCCGCTGGGGCAGTACACCTCTCCAGCTGGGCCCTGTGCCTTGATGAACTCTCGGGAGCAAGGAAAGCAGAACTTGTGTCCGGGTACTGAGGGACACTGCACGAAGTGGGTGTCTTCCAGCCTCTCTCTGCACAGGGTACAGCACAAGGGGGCTCCAGGGGTCGCCCCTGTGCCGCTACCACCCCCGCTGACAGCTTCAGCCCCCGCCGTGGGGCTAACTTCTGCCTCTCCGTTGCGCGCCACCAGGCGATGCTGGGTTGGTGGTTGGGTCGTGGAGGAAGCTGCCGGGCTAGCGCCACCTGTACGAACAGGGCCTCCACCCCCACCAGCATCCTTCAGTGAGTGGCCCAGGGCCTCGGCTACATTCTTGAGGGCAGCAATGGGTGAGGGTACACCAGGTGTGTCTGTAGAGTATGGGCCACCTGGTGCCACCCAGTGCCGCTGCTGCTGTTCCTCTGTAGTCATCTTCCCAGCTGATTCGCCCTCAGGCTCAGGGGATGCCTTGCGCCGGCGAGGCGTGGGTGCCAGGTTCCGGGATGGGGCTCGAGGTGGTGGGCCACACAGAGCAGCTGGGGCCGGTTCTGGGTACTGCTGGGGCAGGGCCTCCGCAGGAGCAGGCTCTCGGAAGCTGCGGACCCCATCGGTAAGCAGCTCTCCCAACTGGCGCCATTCCCCTGAGCCGTGGCGGCGTTCATATTCGAGGTACTTGAAGCCCGATGAGGCCAAGGCCTTGCCCGGCTCTCGAAGAGCATCATGAAACATCTGGCGAGCCACCGCAAGGACCCCTGCGTACACATTGCCAGAACCACAGGGGTATTCAGTGAAGAGCTTCAGCTCGAACTCGTAGCCAGGAGGTCGGGCAGTGGCATCAAAGGCGAACACCCTTCCCACCAGCCCGTGGTCCTTCTTGAAGCGGACATTGAAAGGGGCACAGGCGGACAGCGCCAATAGCTGTTCTCGCACAGCCTTGGGACGCCCATGCCACTCCTCCGCCCGGCCCCTCATGGCCTCGTTCAGTTCTGCCAAACAGTCCGCATTCCTCTGCTGCTTCTCCTTCTCGAAATCGGAGCCGAAAAGTGGACGAGCGGGGCTTAAGCCAGGTGCCAGCGTCAAGGCTCGGCCTCCGAGGCCAGACACTGCAGCTGCCAGCAGCCCGGGGGGCATCAAGCTGGGGATGGAGCCAAGCAAAGCCCTGCGTGCCCCTTCCGCCACGGCCTCCTCGCGGCCCAGCCCGTTGGCCAGGCGAGACCCCAGGGTGTACTCCAAAGCCGGCGAAGGCAGCGCCAGGCGGCTGGATGAAGTAGCCCTGTCATAGCGGTCCGGGCCTGAGACGCTACCTCCGGTCCCCGATGGCTGCGCCTGGGCCTGCGGAGGTGGCAACTGGGAGCCCTGGGAGCCCGTGGTGGCCAGGTCCTTGGAGGTCGGATGCTTGAGAGCCGGGGGTCCCGGCGAGCGGCCCTCAGGGAGCACGTGGCTGCGCTTGAGCTGGCGGGCGGCGTCGATGAGCAGCTCGATGCGGTCCGCGCCCTCGAAATTCACGCATCCACGGCACACGGCCTCGCTGAAGTCCCACACCATGGCCCACGGCATCTTGGGCAGGTCGCACAGGTAGCACCACTGGCGGCGGGACGCTTGCACGGACGCCATGGCGCCCCCCGGAGCGCCGCCAGGTGCCCCCGCTGTGCACCCTCCGCCCACGTTCGCTCCGCCGAGCCCGGGGACGGGCGCGCGAGCCACTCAGTCTGGCCTCCGGCTCGGCCTCCCCGCCGGATTCAGGCCCGGCCCCCCTTCCCCGCCCCCTGGGCCCTCAGCCTTTTTTTTTCCTCCTCACTCCCGCCTCCCGTGGAAAAGGCAAGCCACGAGCACGCACGTCGGCGCCCCCGTCCGGTCCGCGCCGCAAGCCGAGATGTACAGCTCCAGCTCTTCGATGGGCCTCGGGTGCCGCCGCCCCGGGCTCCCGCCTCTCGCGCTGCTGCCGACGCCGCTGCAACGGCCACCGCCGCCGCCTCCACCTCCTTCTTCTGCCCCAGAGGCCGCTTCGCAGGGAAAGTTACATAACGCGAGGGCAAAGCCTTCTGGGAAATGTAGTCCCGTCGGGGCTGCTTCTTAAAGGGGACTGGGCAGAAAGCAGTGGCGGGAAGAGTGGGCACGCGCAGCCTTCTGCATGCTTAATCTTCAATGTGCTTCGCCATGAAGCCGGGGTTCGCACACAGGGTTTACGGGACGGATCATGGATTCAGAAATGCTTGGAGCGGACAAGTTCTAGGCATGCAATTTTTTTCCCCTTCTTTTTTGAGATTTGGATTTATTCTTTAGCTTAGGCTGGCCTAAAGGCTAGCCTTTGTAGCCTAGCCTGGTTTCAGACTTGCTGCAATCCTTCTGCTTCAGCTTCCCTAGTGTTGGGATTACAGTCCTGAGACTCCATACCCAGAACCCGGCAAACATTTTCTGCTCTGACTTGCTGAGCAGTTTTAGAGAAAAGTCTTGCCCTCTCTGAGAATCCCGCCCCTTCAGAAGGGCCAATGACGGGTTAGGAAGGCAGCAGCAGTTTGAGATGGGGCGGAGAGGTTCTGATTGGATGGTTTTAAGTTTAAGGGAACGGGAAACAGGCAAGTGTCTTGGAGAGGGGTGTCTACTTGTCACTTTGTCGTCCCCCGGAGTCCTTAGCCTGAGGGAGGCCCACTGGCAACAGGATGAGAAGAGAGAGGGCTGAAGGCTTCAGAGCCAGGGCCTTATCTGTTAAAGGAGAGGCACTGAGCGCCTACCAATTCTGCTCCAGCTGTGCACGCGCTTTGGTCTTCAAAGGGTTACACAGTCAGCTTCCCCGCGCTCCCCCCAATTTCACTACAATTCCCAAAATGCTCTGCAAGACGGACGAAATGACGCACTTCCTCTGCTTGGAAGGTTGGGGGAGGCCTTCCCGATTCTTGCCCCCCCTTCCCCGCTTTGCTAAAGGGAATCTTCCCCCCCCCTCCCGCCATGGGAATGGGGTGGGAGTGCTTGGATTTGGACTGGGAGATCCTAGAGGTGGTTGCAGGGAGGGCAACGCCAGACCCTCAAGTGCTTAATGACCTGGTGGGCCCCATCTGCCTCTGGGTACCCCATGTTTTCTCAGATTATGGGGGAGAAGCGATGTATGTCGTCAGGTTTTTGTTCACATCAGCCTTTTCCCTTCACTCGGCCTGGGTCCCCGCTGATGCTCCCAAGAAATATCTGAGTATCTTGTCAATTTGTATTCATTCACCCGGGTTTGCACTCCGTAGAAGCTGCCTGCTTTCTCACCCCATCCCAGGGTTGTTACAGCAGCCATGGAGTTCTGCTATTTCAGCGTCACAATTTTACCTACCACCTGCACTACTATTTTAACACTTTTCTCCTTTAAACGAATTGCCTATTTTTGTCGTTTCCTGGGAGATACTATGTTCGCAACCATTGGTTTCGTGTACTACTGTTTATTTACTTTCTCTTGCTTATTTTTGGTGCTGGGATGGAATCCAGGGCCTTATGCTAAGTGTTCTGCCGCGGAGAAGTACTACCAGCCGTATTTTTTTGTTTTGTTTTGAGACTGGGTCTCACTAAGTGGCCCAGGCTGGCATGAAGCTTTGGATCCTCTGGTGGGCTGAGATTTCAAAAATACTTAAATAAGCCTGGCTTCAATTTTTTCTTTTATAAAAACAGGCAGGCTTCGCAGGCTAAACGGTGGTGGTGCACACTTTTAATCCTAGTACTCCATAGGCAGAGGCCGGTGGATATCTGAGTTCGAGGCCAGCCTGGTCTACAGAATGAGTTCCAGGACAGCCAATACTACAGAGAAATCGTGTCTGAAAAAGAAACACAGGTTGGCCTTGAACTCCCGTCAGCCTCCCTATTACTGAATTGCAAATGTACGCCATGATCCCCTGCTCTAAGTTCTTACAATTGTAAAAGTGTATTTTTAAATTCTGTGTAGTTCTTAGGAATCTGGCCCTCAGGCAACTGTCTTTACCTGAGTCATCCATCCAAGATGCTTTAACGAACTGCTCTCCTAACACAGGCCTGCATGAATGCTAACTAAATTCTCAAATTTGAAACATAGGTTGAAAACTTTTGGGGGGGGGGCAGGGTGTCGTTATTGTTCAGGCTGGCCTCAAAGTCAGTTTCTTGCCCTCAGCCATCTGAGTAGCTGGGACCACAACCTTCACTCTGGGCTTCCATACCAGGGTCAGTTAAGGCTTTTAGAAAGACAAGTTCAGGAGGTGTGGCCTGCAGGGGATGAAGGGAATAGTCTTAAATGCAGTGCTCTCGCCCAAGGCCTGTCTCAGAGCCCCAAGTTGATTGTATGAAAATAAGTTTATTGATTTCTTGTCAGCACTGAGAAGAAAAGGGGGGCTGAGCTGGGGAGGTCACAGGACGCAGCAGACGCAGCAACGGGAGGCAGAGGACCCAACCTATACCTCCCCCATCAGAATCCCGCCTCCCCCTCCGGAAAGGAAGTGGTCCTTTTCTACAATCTCATTTGTCTAGCGAACGCCCAACCCTTCCGAAGTCGGCTGGGGGAGTGGGGATGTCCCCACGCGTTGCTTCTCTTCAAGACAAGAACAGCAACTCTTAGGCAAAGGGGCATGTTGCAGAGCCAGGAGGTCCCCCTCCCACCCCACATGGGGCAATATAACAACATAAAATTGATGGCTTACAAGTTGGGGGTTACAGGAGGCAGTCAGGCAGACACCACTGTACCAGAGAAAGGGGCTGAGGGCTTCCCACCCAGGGGACCCACTCAGAGAATCAGGCACTAACTAGCACAGGAAGTGGGGTGCTCACTTCCCTAGAGCAGGAAGCCAGGGTGCAGCTAGGATGGGCAAAGAGCAGCTTCCTCCTCGACTGTGCCAAGCAGGGAGAGGGGGTTGCAGGCAGGAGCGTAGAAGGGAGTAGATTTCACGGAGACTTCCAGCGACTCCGCCTCTTCCGTGTAGGGAAGCCTTTCTTCCTTTTGTGTGGTGGTGAGTCGTGGAGGGGTACTGGTGGAGCTGGGGGTGGTTTGGGCACCCCTTCCTCGCTTCTAGGGGAGATGATCACTCCCCTAGCTGCTACTACAGCCCCATCCACGACAGCAGCTACCACGGACACAGGCTCTGAGGGGACCTCCACCTTGGGGGCAGGTGGTGGCAGAACTGGCTTGGGAGGTGGGGGCGGAGGCGGAGGTGGGGGCGGAGGCAGCGGGTCAGCTGGGGTTCCCGGCAGAAGGGGTAACAGGGCGCTGAGGGCCTCGCTCAGTTTGGCCAGTCCCTGCCGAAGGGTGCCAGCCAGCTCCCTGATGGCATTGGCAGTCTCCTGCTGAGCCCGCAGAAAGTCCAGGGACTGTTCTGGGGCTGAGGTGGGCCGAGGAGGTGGTGAGCTAGGGGATGAAGGTGCCACTTGGGCCAGCGGCGTGGGTGGCGGTGGAGGGGCAGGTAGAGGTGAAGACAAGGCCAGGCGGGGCAGCTGGACAGGCTGCATGGCTGCAGGGGACGGGGACTCACCCTCCTTGGCTTCAGGGACATTGCAAGAGGGCCGGGCTGAGGACTCTGGGCTGCTGGAGCCCCCTTTGCTCTGGGCTGCGGTATCTGTAAAGAGAGAGACCTTGGGTAAGTTATAATGAGCCTGCAAGGCTTCATTTCCCGATTTGGCTTCCTGGCCCCCAGAACAATCTCAGTTCCTTCCTCCTCTGATGAAACAGGGTCTCTAACCTGCAAATCCTGACCCTCTTGCTTCAGCTTCTAAACGCGGGTAGTACAGGTGGGCTCTACCATACTTGGCTTGACTTTGCCTTTTAGACATGCTGGCACACACCTGTTAACCCAACTGCTTAGGAAGCCAAAGCCAGAAGGAGATTGAGAAGCTGAATGCCTGCATCCACTGCTTACTCAACTTGGATTATATTACACCACATACACCCCTTAAAAAACAACAACCAAACACCCTAAGATCTCTCCCACCCCAGGAAACACACACACCTCAAAACCCGAACAGCTATCAAGACTCATGCCTGAAATATTTGTATTCTGGAGCATGAAGCCGGATGATTGATTGGTTGGCGCTCAACCTGGGATGTATAGAGAAACTGTGTCTCAAAAACAAGAAAACAAAACAACAAACCCAGTTGTAATACCACCCAAGTTAGAGCCTGTCAAGAGAACAGAGGCCTGTGACATCAGTCTCTGAATGCAGAGTCATCGACGCATTAAACCTGGTGGCCAGCTTCAGAGGACAAAAGCCTTCAAAGTCTTGCTGTCCTAGGTAGCAAGAGGCTCTGTGTGCTCCCCAGAGTTCAGAATCATCTGGACACTCACCATTCACCTCTCAGCTGGAGTCCCTGGAGAGGAGGCAAGAACGGCTGGTGGCGCGCTGGCCATACTTCCTGGAAGCTCTCTCCAGCCATGAAGGCAGGGGAAGGGCTTCCTAGTTCTGTCCCTGCCTGCTGGGCTTCCCAACCTGGGACCTGATTCACACTCTTGGACTTGAACAGTCTGCCGGGAGGACTAAGGTCCTGGGTGACCTGAACCTTTTCCCTGAGCTGGGGACTGGGGCTCTCTAATCTTCAGGGGGAATTCTTCGAGTCTGTGCACTGTCTACTGACACTCCCAACTCAGTACTGAGCTCCTGACCTTCTTCCTCTTCCACCCCTGCTTCAGAGACAGCGGCTCCATCCTTTAGCTGGGGCTCAAGTATGTCCTTCATTCATTCCCTGTTCTTTTCCTATTCTGGAGCTGAAGAGTTTCATACAAGCTAGGTGTGTGCTCTCCCATTAACTCCATCAGCAGCCTGTGTCAGGGAGTGCTCTGTGTGGGCGTGCAGAAGGGATATGTGTGAGGGATATGTGCACCCATGTGGACGTGGACTGTCCAACTCATTTTTGAGACCGGTTTCTCCTGGACTTTGCTGATTTGGTTTGACTGGCTGGACAACGTGACCCCAGGGTCCTCCTGACTCCACCTCTTGAGTGCTGGGATTTCACTTAAGTGAAGTACACAGGACTTTTAAGCCTGGGTTCAGAAGACTGAACTCAGAACTTCATACTTCTCTGGCAAAAGCATTACCAACTGAGTTCTTTCTTCAGTCCATTTTAGAAGAAATATTTTTAATTTATTTCATTATTTAATCTTGGTTTTTCTTTTTTTAAAAAATATTTATTTATCATATATACATTATTCTGTCTACATGTATGTCTGCATGCCAGAACAGGGCACCAGACCCCATTACAGATGGTTGTGAGCCACCATGTGGTTGCTGGGAATTGAACTCAGGACCTTTGGAGGAGCAAGAAATGCTCTTAACCTCTGAGCCACCTCTACAGCCCTCTTGGCTTTTCAAGATAAAGAGTTTCTCTACGCACACGCCCTGGCTGTTCTGGAATTCTGTAGATCAGGCTGACCTTGAACTCAAGAGACCCACCCACACTCCAGGGCTAGCAGCAAAGGGCCTGTGATGACCAGCCCCCAGCTACAGTTTTTTTTTTTTTTTTAAGTTTAATTCTGTGTCTGCGTGTGACTGTGTGGGTCTGTGCGTGCGAGTACAGACGCTCCAGAGGCCTCGTGGTTCTGAGTGGCTGGTGTGGTTGCTGGGCCCTGAGCCTGTGACCTCTGTAGACAGTGCAGGCTCTTAACTTCTAAGCCACCTCTCCAGCTCCCACGCGAGTTGAGACAGGATTCTGCTGACTTTCCCAGGCTGGCCTTGAACTTCCATCTACTTTAGCCTCCTTTAGTAGCAAAGACCACAGGCCTGCACCTCCACACCCCATGCAGGTGTCATTCCACACAAACCGCATTAAATCCAACACCCAATTTAGACTCTTTTTGAGTCCAGACCTCTGGCCTTGTCAGATCACTATCATCTCCCTACCGGCTCCCCACCCTCATCCAATGTACCCTCAGTCCCTTCACCATCAGCCTTGTACGGTACCACTACAACACACCCAGACTCCAGGAAGGAGTCTAGGCACGACCAACAGCTTCCCTGTACTGGAAATGTCAGAACAAGCTGATCTACAGATACAGA
This sequence comes from Microtus ochrogaster, assembly GCF_000317375.1. NCBI lineage: Eukaryota > Metazoa > Chordata > Mammalia > Rodentia > Cricetidae > Microtus > Microtus ochrogaster. The sequence continues at coordinate 291,100 of NW_004949172.1, read as the reverse complement.
TAGGAGATCAGTGACTGCCTAGGGCTGGAGCAACCCGTGTGGTGGCTCCAGGCCTGTAGGCTCTACTGTTATCTCCTTGGCTCTTATCTAAAGTGGCAGCCAGGCCTTTCGCCCTAAGGGATTTCTTCTAGCGCTCATTTCCCCTAGGTATGGAATCCCTGTTTGTTGTCTGTCTAATCACTCTATGTGGGCTGGGCCCCACCAACCCAGGCTTCACTGTGCTAGCTGCTGTTTTCCCAGGCTTAGGACTCCAGGCCTCAAGTACTAAGCAGGGGCTCTACCATTGAGCCACAACCTAGCCCCTCACTGGGGGATTCTAGGCAGGGCTCTACCACTGAGCTATTGAACAGCCTTCTTTTCCATGTTATTTTTTAAAAAATTATTTCACGCTGGGCAGTGGTGGCACATGCCTTTAATCCCAGCACTCAAGAAGCAGAGGCAGAGTTTGAAGCCAGTCTGGTCTACAAGAGCTAGTTCGAGGAGTGCCTCCAAAGCTACAGAAAAACCCTGTCTCAAAAACCCAAAATAAACAAACAAACAAATAAATAAATAAATTTCATATTTACTCATTTGTGTTTTGGGGGTTCAGGCACACATGCCATGTTGTACATGTACAGGTCACAAGACAACTTGTTTTC
>NW_004949172.1:279831-289202 GCF_000317375.1 Microtus ochrogaster | reverse complement strand
GCTAACTAGTGGCTTAGTTCTGCACTATAATCTTCAGACAAGCTTTATTTGTTAGATCACAAACAAAACTGTTACTACAAGCAGGCTTCTCACAGCTGCTCAGTGCCCTGCTCCTCTTCTTCCACTATCGATTCCCACTTTATAGGTTTCACACAGCATTTAGAGGCTAGTTAGGCCAGGTTCTGTGGTGCAGTCCCAACATTCCGGAAGCAGAGGCAGGCAGATCTTGGTGAGTTCAAGGCCAGCCTGATCTACACAGTGAGTTCCAAGTTGGTGGAGGATACTGTAGTCTCAGGGCCTTTGCATGTGTGGTTTTCTGAGGCTGAAAGGCTCTTCCCTCAGATATCCAGCAGGTTATAGTGTAAATATAATACATTATATACACACATATACATGTATATATACACACACACACACACATATATATATATACATACAAAATCTTGTGGATATGTATCTAAATTCAAGTTTCTGCTGATGTCACCACCTCTGAGAAGCCCTCCCTGACTCTCCTTATTATACAGCCCATATCACCCTAAATAACTTTTTGGCACAGGGTCTCCATGCAGCCCAGGTTAGCCTCGAAACCTCCCAAGAGCTGGGATTTCAGTGTGAGCTGCCATTCCCTGACTCGATACCGTCTCAGTAGAGGGTATTTCTCTTGTTAGTAGTTATTGTCTAGTGGCACTATGTGGCTATTTGTGGTGTTTCCCCCAACTAGAGCAGCTCTCTAAGGGAGAGGAGTGTCCTCTGCTGTATCTCAGCTTCTACCCCCAGGAAGAGGGACTCAGTAAACATTTATTGAGTGTATAAAAATGAATAAAGTGGAGCTGCATGCCTTTAATCCCAGCACTCGGGAGGCAGAGGCAGTGGATCTCAGTGAGTTCGAGGCCAGCCTGGTCTACAGAGAGTGTTCCAGGGCAGGCTCCAAAGCTACACAGAGAAACCCTGTCTCAAAAAAACAAAACAAAAAGGATAAAGTGGCTTCCACCAACTTCTAAAAAAGAAAGGGAGTTCAGGAGATGATTCAGTGGAAACGTGAAGGTCAATCCAGAGTCCCCATGATGGGCAAGCATGGTAGCAAGCCTGGAATTCCAGTCTTGGAAGGCAGAGACAGGGAAACCTCTGGAGCATGCTGAATGGTAGGGGAGCCCACCAGTCAGCGCTGGGTTTGACTGAGTGATCCTGCCTCACAGCCTAAGGTGAGACAGGTGACAATTCCGCACATCAACTTTGGGCTTCTCGATGCACATGCATGCGTGCAAACACGAATACCTACCACACACGACACACGAACATGTAACAAACTACGTGCAAACACGAATACCTACCACACACGACACACAAACACGTAACAAACTTGTTGTTAGTATCCTGGCCTGATAGGACCACTTCACAGAAAGATACTTGATTCAAACTGAGAACACAGGCGGGCATTTCCTGGCTTCCTCACTCCCCTCTACCTGAGCTCCAAGTCCTGACCTTGAGCTCAGGCTCACCTCCGGGCTCACCTGTCTTACCCATTAACTTCCCAGTTGCTCAGGGGCAACAATTGCAGGCAGACTACAGGCAAAGAAACCGCTGAACAACTCTCCACTGTTGTGTGGCCTCAGGTAGGAAAATGAACCTCTCTGAATCATATGACTACCTAGCTAAGGGGCCAGTGAGATGGCTCAGCGTATAAAGATGCCTACTCGGCAAACCTGACAACTTGACTTGGATCCCGAGAACCTAAGGTGGAAAGAGACTTAACAAAAAAATCTCCACAGCAGTTCTTCAGGTATGACCTTGAGGAAGTCACCAGACTTCTCCAAGTCTTTGGCTTACAGCGGAGAAGCAGTAAGGACCTCAAACTGTTGAACATGACATCACAAGCTACACAAGCTAGTCATATACTCCAGAGACTCTGAGCAAGCAATTTGCCTGTACTGCCACACGAGGTTCTCACTAAAACCCTCGGAGGGAAAAACTTACTTTTCACCTATGTTTGGGTGGAGCAGAAATGAACTCGGATGCCACCACCCAGCCAAAACACTGTAATTAACACTCAGCCTGGACTCTGCCTCTAGGCAGTCCCGGGCCCCCCCTCCCCGGGCCCCCCCTCCCCCCATCTCTCTCTCCTCTTTATTTTCGGGGCTGGAAATGAACTCTTGAGCCCCATGCATGCTGGCCAAGTGCTCTACCAGCCCTCTTTCTGCTTTTGGTTTGGCACAAAGTCTCCTGAATCCCAGCTGCTACTGAACTCATACTGAAGACCAAGGCAGGCACCGAGGTCCCTGATCCTCCTGTCTCAGCATCTACCAGGGCTGGGAGAAGAGACCAGCCCCACCTATTGAAATCCTGCCTGGCTGCTGGCTGACTTTTCCAGCTATGGACCCCAACTAGGCCTCCTAGGGCTGCTTCCACACCTACCCGTGACAGTTAACAAGTGACTGCCCAACCACCAAAACCAGTCCATTTCCTTTACTAAATCATTATTATTTTTAGAGAAATGGAGTCTCACAGGGCTGAGGTTTGCATTTTATCAATGTACCCAAAGATAACCTTGGTCTTCTAGCACCAACTTCAAGGTATTGGGATTACAGTCATGTGCCTCCACACGAATCTATGAAGTGCTGGGGGATCCGACCCATCGCTAGGAAAGCACTCTACCAGTTGGGTATCCCCAAATAGACCTTGCTCGCCATTCTTTTGAACCAGGTCTGCTGTAGTACATGCTAGCCTTAAACTCATTTTTCTTCTGCCTTCACCTTCCAATGACAGGCCCATTGCCACCACGTCTAAATCATATCCTTTCTCTGACCTTAACACCCCAGCTCTAAACAACACCCACCTCCCACAGTTTTTAGGAGACTGATAAACGTGCCTGAAGGATCTGGGCGTGAACTGCGTACAGTAGGCTTTAGAAGTGTTTGCAGTTGTTACAGGAGTGGCTTTGGGACTCACCTGCCCGTCGATCCTGCCTGCGATCCTCGGACAAAACATAGCGTTGCGTACCAGCGGTCGGAGTTTGTGGCTGTGAAGAGGCGGCTGTCGGGGTCTCCTCAGCCCCAGCTCCGGGCCCCGCCACACCCGGCCCCAGGATGGCGAAAATAGTCTCCTCCTCCGCGGAGAAGGAGTCCTCGGCGGCGGGCCCCGCGCCCTGCGTGGAGTGCGGTACTCGGGCGAGCTTCTCCTTGGTGCGGCGCTTGAAATCGTTCCAACGCTTCTGAACCTCCTGGCCCGTGCGCTTCCAGCTGGTGATGCCGTTGATCTTACTGGCGATGCTGTCCCACACTCGCCGCCGCTCGGCCACGCTCACCCGACGGCTCTGCGCACCATAGAGCTGAGGGTAGTGGGCGCGCACCTCCCGGATCAGGATCTGGTTCTCCTCGAAAGAGAACCGCGGTTTGCGGAGCCGGGTGGTTTCCTCCGCTTCGCCCGGCGCCGCCGCCGCCGCGGTCGCCGAGGCCATGGCGCCCCCAGACGCCACCGATCGGCTTCTTGGCGCATGGGGGGCGCCGGCTCTGCGGGCAAAGGGTGAACAGCGCTGGCGGGGGCTCGGTGTCCCCGTGTCGCCCCGACACGGGCTTCTCCGGTCCCCTGTGCAAAAGTGGTGGTGGGAGCGGCGAGCTGCTGAGTGCAATCAGAGGTGCTTACTCGTAGTTGACACCCGCCCAGTGCCCATCTTGTGCTTCACGCGGCCGCCGAATGCCTCGCGGAGGAGTTGATGGATATTGGGGGACAGTCTGGAAGGATGGAGGGAAATGAGCAAAAGTGGAAAGGAAGAAAGGAGTCGCTGCAGGAGTTAGAGGAGAACGGGGGCTCAGGGGAATAGGAAAGGGAAAGAGAATCGGAGATGCCCCGGGGGTCGAACACCCATAAGGCTTTGAAGTGATGCCAACCGAGCAATGCAGTAGACAGGGGGCATCCAGATCAGAGGGGAGCGTTGGGGGGCTCTCAGGTCAGTGTCTGTTTTATGGTCCCTGAGAGATGTCCAGGAGTAAAGGTGAGATGGGAGCCTCTGGATAAAACGATAAAATATTAAGGCTGAGGGTCTGCAGGGTTTGTGTGGGGGTGCTGGGATTGCCTGGAATGAAGGGGAGCTCCGGAAATAACGGGGGTCCTAGATAAGAGAGACCCCCGAAGCTCTTTGGGACTCCAGGAAGAGTTGATGGAGCGCAGAGGATGGGGACCCAGTTGGGTCGTTTGTCACTCACCCGCGCCGCCGCAGCCCCAGCCTGCCGGTGGGTCAGGGCTTCGGCTTCTGCAGCCTCTTCCCTCCCCCCCACCTCTCCCTCCCCCTCTGGGCCCCGCCCCCAGTAGCATCGAGAGTCGAGGCGCATGCGCGCTGGACGAACGCTGTCTCCAGACACCCTGATAGCCAGAGCTGCGTTCCCTGCACCTTACCTCTCTGCATGGCGCAAGCGCAAAACTGCTCATCGCTTTGCTTCGCCAGAAGGACACGGCTGCGCAGCCGCACACTTAGCTTTGCACTAGGTTCCCTAGGCGTCTCATGCCCAAATGCGCATGTGCAAACCTACAGCGCGCTTGCGTTTCGCGGGCACCTTGCCCGCGGTGGTACCCGGGACCCAATACGGGTGTAGCTGAGGAAGGAGAGATGCTGGAGAGAGCGCTACGACAGAGAGGAGTTTCCTCTTTTTGGGTAGTCTCTTAGCCTACTTTCTCACTAAGCGAAAAGTCTTTTTTGATAGAGATGGGGAGTGCGGTGGGGGGGTGGAGTAGAGTTTAGTTTCCATGACAACTGCGTGGGTGAGGACGGGGGCGTTAGGAAACCTTGCCCACGCCCAATCACGCCCCAGCGCAGGATCACTTGGGAACTACCTCCTACGGATTGGGGCGGGGCACCCTGGCGATAGTTCCCGCCCATGCAGTGGCGGTAACCATAGCAACCTAGCAATCTCCCAATCACGCCTGGGAGGACCCCTGTTCGCTTTTTGACGTCATTGCTAAGAGAGGGAGTTCAAAGGCTGGGGTTTCTTGGAGGGTGGGGACGAGGATCCTGGCCATGGCCTATTTTAATCAAAAGCGCGAAGCAGGAATAAATCATCAGATGAATTTAATCTGTTAAATTAACAGGCTGATGATTGAGTTTAGCCTTGTGAATTTTTTTTCAGTGCCTGCAGTTGCAAGGTCATTGATTAAACAAACGGTGCTTCTTCATTCATCCGGTTATTTGTGAGCGCCCACTAGTTCAAGGTCCTATCCTTACAAAAGGCAAAACTCCATTTCCTCTTTCTGCTCACTCCCAAAATTTGCTTTTGAGGGCATCTCACTAAGTATCCCAGGCTGGCACTGAACTTGCAGCAATAATCTCGCTGCAGCCTCCAGAGTACTTAAGAGGCAGGCCCACCACACTCAAGGAAAGGTGCCCTGTATTAAGAAGTGAGGCGGGGGAGGGGCTGGAGCGATGGCTCAGTTTAAGAGCTTTCCCTTAAGGATCTAAGTTTGGGTCTCCGCACCCATAACCATCCTTTGCTCTGGTACCAGGCACACATGTGGCAGGCAGACATACAAGCAGACAAAACACCCATACACATAAAAAGGGGGGAGATTTTAGTTTTAATTGTTTTTAAATGCATGTGGGTGGTGGTGCCTTGGCTGCCAGAGAGGGTGAGAGATCCCCTGTAGCTGGATCCATCTGTTTCTGGCTCCTGAGTGCTGGGTAATTAAAGGGGTGTTTAAGACTGTGTGCCTAGTTTATACTTTAAAAAAAAGTTTTGTGATGGGGTTCGGGAGGCCAAAGTTTAAAGTCTATCAAAAGTCAGACCTGGCAATTCCTAGTCTAATAAGGCAGAAGGCTATCAGAGATGTAGATCTCTAGGTTCAACCTCCAGGGAACAGGAAAGAGAAAAGGGAAGAAAGAAAAAGACTTACCGGGCATGCGAGAGATGACCCAATGGGTGAAAGGTACTTGGCACCACGACTGAGACCTGAGTTCAGTCTCCAGGACCCACATGGCACCACATGGCACCACATGGCAGGAGAGAGTGGACTCCTTTGAATTATCACTTACCCCCTGGATGTTGTACCCCTGCCCCCACCCGCTGCAGTTTCTTCTCTGAGACAGTGAGGACAGGGTTTCTCAACATAGCCCTGGAACTCACTCCGTAGAGCAGGCAGAGATCTGCCTGCCTCTGTCTCTGAGAGCTGGGATTAAAGTCATACGCCATTACTGCCTGGCCTTTGCACAGAGTTTTGTTTTTTTTTTTCCTTGAGGCAGGGTTTCTCTGTGTAGTCCTGGCTGTCCTGGAACTCACAGAGATCCTTCTACCTCTGCCTTCTGAGGGCTGGGATTAAAGGCATACACCACCACCACCTGGCTCCACGGTTTGTTTTTTTTTTTTTTCTTAAGAATTAAAAGAAATCAGTGTCTAGGTGGAGGCTGAGAAGTATTTGGGAACATGTCCCAGCCAGACAACCTGTGTTGGGAGGACATATGAGGAGGATCCCTTCCTACCTTCCTGTGGCTCCCAAGGTTGTAGGCAAATGCAGCCTCCCGTCTCCTTCATCTCTCTACCCCAGCACCTAAAGGCACAGTCCACTAAATTGAGCCAACCAAGTTCAAAGACCATAGACACCAGGGTCTTAAATCTAACTCTAAAACACTTTATTCACTAGAATCCTACCCATATATCCTCATCCCTTCTCCAACCCCAACTCCTAAAATAACTTAAAATCCTACTGGAGTTCTTAGTTGACCCTAAAATATTAAAATGTAAGCAGTTGCTGCGGTCCCATAGGTCCTTAGACTCTGGCTGTGGGACTCACATTGACTTAACACACTCAAGTAACAAAACTGGGGGTGGCAAAGAGATAAACCTCTTACTGGGGGAGGGATCCATCCATGATTGGGGTTGGGGGCAGATGGGACTGGTGATGAAGTCAGGGGAGCTGTGGGCTTCTGCTCACTTGAGGCAGCCTGTGAAGCTACAAAGGCCCTGAGCCTTCCAAGAGGATCCCGACTCTCCTCCAGGTCCTGCTGGATGGCATGTTCAAGGAACTTGAGGGCTGAACTCGAATGGTCCATGGAGAAACCCGAGTATGGAGATGCTGGAGATGGTGAAGATAGATGGATGATTTCACAGTCAGTACCAACATCAAGTTCCTAGCAGTGACGGACCCAGCCAGTCTCTGGCACTGTCTCCGGGTTCTGAAGACTGGCCTGTCAGAGCACGATGGGGTACTGTAGGGTGGAGAGTCCAGGGGTTCCCCCAAGAGATATTTACAGGGGATCTGAGAAGTCAACAAGGCTAGCTTAGTATCATCAGCAGGCCATCAACATCCAGAAGAAGCCACCAGGATGCAGGGTCCATGGAGAACAGCTCTCACAGTGTCGGGAATCTCTGAGACAGGTGAACCCAGTTGCCAGCAACCCCCAATGTTTCAGGATCCTGAAGACACAGAGAACAGTGGGATCCAGGAACCCCTGTAGGGCTGGGTGAGCGGAGGAGAGGGTACTAGGGTGAGAGCCAGGAGGGTTTGGGGGTGTGGGTGATAGGCATCTCATGGGTATTACTTATCGCTTGACTTTGCGTCCAGCCGAGTTTCGTCCACCACGACGGTAGAGAGACTGCTGGTTGCTGTTGAGTGGACAGTACTTGAGTGTGTGAGCATGGTCCCCGGTGGCCCCGCACAGAGGGCACACATAATGCCTCAGGATGGGACACACCACCACGCCTTCAGGTGTCTTCAGCTGGTGTGAGGCATAGACATGACGAGACTCTCCGTTGTGCTTGCAGAAGTTGCATAGGGCAGGAAGGCTCCCGGAGACCCCCAGCTCCTGCTCCCTCTTCTCCTGGAGCCCGGAGGCCCCTTCATCCTTCTGTCTTTGCCTCCTGTCTTTGATTATAGTCAGTATCACCTGGCTCAGGTTAAAGTAGTCCCTCCACATGTCAAAGGGTGGTATGTCCATGACACCTGGTGGCTGTGGGCACTGTGAAGGGACTGGGGGCCAGGGACTGTGAGGTCAGAAGGCAGGAGGAGCAGGCCTGTTTGTGGAGCAGAGAGGAGGCACACCCCTTATAAATACTCCCCTAGAGCCCATTCTAAGCAAAGGTGGAGCTTAGATTTAAAGGGCCCACTTCCAGCCCAGGGTTCTTGGCTGACTCCAATCTCCCAGGGAGACTGGAAGCAGCTTATTTCCAGGTTGCCCCTCCTCCAAGGCATTCTGTGTTTTCTGGAAAGGAATTCCATGGGCCTCAGTTTCCTTCCTGTTCAGTTTAGGGCTTTGCTTATGTTTATTGCTCATTCCCTATTCCTTCTTCCTTCCTTCCTTCCCTCGGGATCATCCAGAACCTTATGATTTGACCCAATTTATTTGTTTTGTTTTTCAAGATAGAATCTCAATCCCTGGCTGTCCTGGAACTTGCTATGTAGACCAGGCTGGCCTCAAACTCGCAGAATCTACCTCCCTGGGTGCTAGCATTAAAGGTGTGTATTGCCATGTCCCGCTTGATTTTTTATTACATTTATTTACTCAATAGTGGGGGGCATGTCACATCTTACATGTGGAGATTGGAGGAAAACTTGCAGGAGGCAGCTCCTTCCCCCAAGTAGGGGACCAAACTCAGGTCATCAAGCCTGGTAATAGGCCAAGCTGAGCCACCTCACTGCCGCCAGGTGGGTTTTGTTGATGTCTGGTATAGTTTGTTTGTTTTTGTTTTTGTTTTGAAACAGACTTACATCTTGTTACATAGTCTTTGACCTCACAGCCTTCAATTCAAGGCATGGGAGTGGGGCTCCTCAGTACCCTTCCCATAGAGCTTTTTTTTTAAAAAAGATTTATTTTATAAATATATGAGTGTTCTATCTGCATGCACACCTTTATTCCAGGAGAGGGCATCAAATCCCATTAGAGACAGCTGTGAGCCACCATGTGGTTGTTGGGAATTGAACTCAGGACCTCTGGAAGAGCAGCCAGTGCTCTTTACCATTGCGCCATCTCTTCAGCCCCTACTACAGCTTTTGACTCTGTCCTGCTTCAGTCTCTGGAGTGCTGAGAGGACACACACAGAGGCCTGGGCAGTCAGCTCCATGGTAGAGCACTTACCTATCGAGCATGCTTGAGTCCCCAGGTGGTTTGCCTTCTTTTGGGAGGTAGAAAAGTGAGGATCAGAAGTTTAAGGGAGATGGATCAGCAGGTAAGAGCACTGGCTGCTCTTCCAGAGGACCTGGGTTCAATTCCCAGCACCTACATGGCAGCTGACAACTGTCTGTCCCAGTTCCAGGGGACCTGACACCCTCACAGTAATGCACATAAAATAAAGTTAGAAAAGAAGATTTAAAAAAAAAGATTTAAAGACCAGTCTTAGCTATTTGTAGCCAGTTTGAGGCCAGCATCGCCTATTTAAGATTCTGCCTCGCCGGGC
>NW_004949172.1:276906-278586 GCF_000317375.1 Microtus ochrogaster | reverse complement strand
CAAACAAAAACAACAAAACCACAGCCACACTCTAGGATGTATTCCTAGAATTCTCTTTTGAAATTGTTTTTTGTTTTTTGAGATGTAGCCTGGGCTGGCCTGGAACTCCCGCCTCGCTTCTCAACTGTTGAGTGACAGGCATGAGTCACTGGGCTCATGGACCTAGTATTCTTTTCCTTTTAGCATTTGTGTGTTGTATATGTATGTTTTGTATATGTGTTGTGTTTCATATGTTTTTGTATTGTATATGTGTGTTGTATTGTGTGTTGTGTGTATGTGATGTATGTTGTGTGTGATGTGTGTTTTATGTTTGTGATGTGTGTTGTATGTGTATTATATGTTGTATTGTGATGTGTCTTGTATACATGTGTGTGCATGTGTGTTGTATATGTGTGATGTGTATTGTATACATGTGTGTTGTATGTGTATGTTGTATATTTGTGTATGTTGTATGTGTGTATTGTGATGTGTATGTGTTTGTATGTCCTATACGTATGTGTTGTTTCTGTATATTGTATATGCATGTATTATGTGTGTTGTATATGCATGTGTGTTATATGTGTGTGCTGTATATATGTGGGTGCTTGCACTGCAGGACACAGAGGTCAGAGGATAGCTTTTAGAAATCAAGTCTCTCCTTCCACTATGTGGGTCCTGAGGCTTGGAGTTAAAGCGCCTTTCTCCCCTAGGCGGTCTTGCCTGTTAAGCCTTACTCGTCTCACTAGCCCCAATGAGAGGCAGATACTGTAACACAGCTACTAAATGGTCTGGTTCAATCCTCACAACTCCATGAGGAGCACAGCTATGACCCTGTATTACAGACTGGTAACTGAGGTTCAGAGAGGGAAATTCTTCAGTCTAGGGTCACACAGCAAGGAAAAGCTGGATCCAAACAAGTGCTGACCAGTACTTAGGGTGCCTGGTGCTTTAAAAGCATAAATCTTTGAAGGCTATTGTCAGGCAAGGAGGTGAGGGCTCTGTTCCTTCCCTGTCACAGAGGACGTGAGACTCAGGGTCAAGAAGGAACACACCCAAGGTCACAAATTGGGAAGATAGTGGAGTTGGGATTGATTCGTGTGTGTGTGTGTGTGTGTGAGAGAGAGAGAGAGAGAGAGAGAGAGAGAGAGAGAGAGAGAGAGATTGATTGAGATTTTTTTGTTTCTGCCTCCTCCTACCTCCAGGTAAGGACCAAACCCAGGACCTTGAGCTCGCTAGGCAACAACTCTACCTCTGAGCTAAAACCAACCCTCAATGTGTTTATTTTTGAGGCGAGATCTCATGTGGCAAGGCTGGTACTGAACTCTGTGTAGCTGAAAATGACCTCAAATTTCTGATCCTCTTGCCTGTACTCACCAAGTACTGGGGTGACAGGCGTGTACCCCACTATGCCTGGTGTTTGTAATGCTTGGTATTCAATCCACTGTAAGCCAGGCATGGTAGTACGTGCCTTTAATCCCAGCACTTGGGAGGCAGAGGCGGGCAGATCTCTGTGAGTTCAAGGCCAGCCTAATCTACAGATGTAGTTCCAGGTTGGCTGGAGGTGCACAGAGAAACCCTGTCTCAGAAAACTAAAATGAGGTCGGGTGGTGGTGGTGCACGCCTTTAATCCCAGCACTTGGGAGGCAGAGGCAGGCTGATCTCTGTGAGTTCGAGACCAGCCTGGTCTACAAGAGCTAGTTC
>NW_004949172.1:273595-276651 GCF_000317375.1 Microtus ochrogaster | reverse complement strand
TTTGAGACCAGCCTGGTCTACAGAGCTAGTTCCAGGACAGGCTCCAAAGCCACAGAGAAACCCTGTCTCGAAAATCAAAAAAACAAACAAACAAACAAACAAACAAACCAAATTCGAAAGTCTCATTGTAGCTAGGCAGGGTGGGTGACATGTTCACAAGCCTAGATCTCAGAAGGACCTTGGTTTTGATGCTTGGGTGACAATTAAGACTATCACAGAAAGTCAAAAATACCATTGTGGTCCCATCGTACAGATGAGCAGGAAAAGGCTCCAGAGAGGCTGAGGAGTTGGGCAAAGCTAAGTGGATAGCTGGGACTCACACCCAGAGTAATCTTCAGTCCCATGAACCTACTTATGGAACATAGTCAAGATAGATGAGCAACAAGGTGCTGTAATCCCAGCGAAGGCAGGAATATTGCTGCAAGTTCAAACCTAGTCTGGGCTACAGAGTGAGCAGCATCTCAAAACAAGGGAGCCAGGGGAGCTGGGTGAGGCTTGCCTAGCATAGTACACACTGAGGTACAGGAACTGCAATTAGGGATGTCTGAGTCACTGAATATCACACGGGATAATGCCACACATACTTCAACCAGGGACAACCTTCCAGGCAGAAGAGACACACTGGCTGCCGTATGTATGGGAGAGCAAGGCTTCTAATGAGGGGCCCAGAACAGCTCTGGATGCTACTACATCAGAAGTGGAAGCATGCTGACTCAAGTCTGTAATTCCAGTGTCAGGGAGCCAGAGGCAGGAGGGTCGTGGGTTCTAATCCATCTTGGACTACATAAAGAGACATAGTGGCTGAGTTGGAAGCCAGGCTGGTCTGCAAGGCGTCAGGCAGTGTGTGTGTGTCTCGAAAAAAGGAAAAATGATCATGGTGATAATTTTTAGGGTGTATGTTGTTGGGGGCTTCTGAGTCCCCTGTGCGTGGTAGAGCTCCAACTGCCTGATCATTGACCATGATCTCTTTAGTTGAGAGTCTGGTAACAGGGTAAGGAAAGGCAGGTTTGCAGAACCCAGTAGTAACTACTGCCATTGTTTGGCCACTTCATCCCCAGTGCCTGGCCTGCCATCCTTATTTATTTTCCCCAGTTTCCTGTCCCATCTTGTTACTCAGCTATGGCTGCCTTTCCTCCTGGGCCTCTGGTTGTGGTTTATTTTTTGGATGTTTACAGGTGCCTCTTTAGATAAGCCCAGTCTTGGGTGGGATAGACAAGGGGGGGGGAGACCCGGAGGTGAAATTGACAAGAAACTGCCCGGCCTGGTGTTTACTGCCATAGGTAGGGTTGTGCTACCCACGCCTGGCCCTGCAGGGGTCCATTGCCCTGTTTACTTCTGCATTTCCTCTTCACCCTGACCTCCCCACCCCAGGCTAAAAAACAGATCAAGGGGGTTTCAGACAGGTGGACCTGGTATTACAAACCTTCAAACAAGTCTGCCCAAGGAACTTTAAGGAGAATTTATGCTCTACAGAACCACAACTAATGTTTATTAATTTATTTTAATCTTTTTCTTTTTTGTTAAACCTGGATCTCATTGTATAGCCCAGGTTGACCTTAATCGGCAATCCTTCTGCTTCAGTTTCTCAAGCTCCTAGACTACAGGTGTGTAACGCTATATCCAGCTATATACATATTTTGGATTTTGGAGATAGGGTTTCTCTGTATATCTCTGGCTGTCTTGGAACTCACTTTGTAGACCAAGCTGGCCTCAAACTCACAGAGATCCACCTGCCTCTGCCTCCCCTGAGTGCTGGGATTAAGGGTGTGTGCCACCACGCTCAAGCTATATGAGTATTTTAAAAATGTTAAGGCCAGCGAGATGGCTCAGTGGCTAAACACTTTTACCATCAAGCCTGAGGACCTGAGTTCAATACCCAGGACCCTTATGGTGGTAGGAGAAAACCAACTTCCCAAAATTGTCCTCTGTTCTCCACAGTACAGTGGCGTGTGTCCCACTCCCAAAGAAATACATAAAGCAATGTGGTTTTAAGTTTTTGAAAAACTGTTGTTAAACCAGATTTGGTGGCACAGATTAATAATTCCAGTACTGGAGTGGGAGAAGACAAGAGGATCAGAAGTTCAAGGCCATCTTCGGCTACATAATGAGCTCAAGGATGCTCTGAGTTATAGGTGATCCTATCTCAAATGGGCAACAAGCTAACTAGGCTGAGGGTGTAGCTCCATTGGTAGAGAGACTGCCTCGGATGGGGAAGACAAGCATGCTGACTGTGGTGGCCTCTGTAAGAATGGCCACCATGTGGGTGCTGGGAACTGGACTCTGGAAGTCCTGTTAACCTCTGAGCCATCTCTCCAGCCTGGGCTTACATATTTGAACCCTTAGTCATCAGGGAGTAGAACTCCCTTAGTCTGTTCTGTTGCCGTGCAGAGACACCATGACCAACACAACTCGTATAAAAGAAAGCATTTAATTGGGGGATGGCTTTACAGGCAGGGGTGGTGCTGGAGAAGTAGCTGAGAGCTGTGTTCTGATCCTCAAGCAGAGGGTGGGGGTGGAGACTGACTGGGCCGGGCATGGGCTTTTGAAACCTTACAGTCCACCCACTGTGACACACCAACTAATCCTTCTAATTCTATCAAAGAGTTCTGCTCCCTGGTGGCTAAGTATTCAAATACGTGAGCCTGTGGGGCCACTCTTTTTTTCTTCCAGAGACACGGTTTCTCTACACGTAGCTCTGGGTGTCCTGGAATTCACTTTTGTAAACCAGGCTGTTAAGGTATATGCCACCATCATCCAGTTTACGGGGGCCATTCTTTTTTTGCCCCCTTTGGGTTTTCGAGACAGGGTTTCTCTGTGTAGCAGTCCTAGCTGTCCTGGAATTAGCTCTTGTACACCAGGCTGGCCTTGAACTCATGCAGATCCAGCTGCCTCTGCCTCCTTAGTGCTGGGGTTAAAGACGTGCGCCACCACCGCCTGGTGGCCATTCTTATTTAAACCACCACAGTGGTTATTCTTGGTTACAGAGGGAACAAGGCCAGTTTGGGCTGTAAGAGTCTCTCTCTCTCTCTCTCTCTCTCTCTCTCTCTCTCTCTCTC
>NW_004949172.1:266915-273495 GCF_000317375.1 Microtus ochrogaster | reverse complement strand
CATCTCTTTGTGTGTGTTTGGGGGGGGGCTTTTAACTGTGCGCCATCTCTTTAGCTTCCCCCCCTTTCTCTCTTGTGACCCGGTTATTTTGACTGGGTGCTAGTTCACCTTTAGATTGTATGAGGGTTGCCCAGGTCTGACCGAATAGAGATGAAGGTTGGTCTTGGCCACATTCTGGGGTTACAGTTCTACTTAGAGAAGAGTAAAACCTTCTCAAAAAATGATGTTTTGTTTCATTTTGAGACGAGGTCTCACTTTATGGCCCAGGGTAGCGTCACCTAGTGTCAATGCTCCTACCTCTGCCTTCTCCTAGTGCTCTCTCTGATCACAGCTGTGCACCATCACGCCCTGCTCACAACAGGGAAATCAATTAGGACTCTTTCTATAAGCACCTGACGTTTTAACCATCTTATTTTATTCATCCTATTAGATCTCACTGGGTAGTCTAGGTTGGCCTCAAAATTGTTTCAATCTTCCTGTCTCAGCTTCCTGAGTGCCGAAGTTATAGTCAGGTGGTATGGTGCCAATGCCTATCTTCCTGGTATCTTCTGGGCTCTCTATCCATTGAAAACTTTACAGGTACTGGATGGTAGTGGTGCATGCCCTATAGAGTTTAGAGGTGAACCGGCATCCAGTCTGAGTCCCAGCAGCCAGGAGGCAGAGGCAGCCAGATCTCTTAGAGTTCGATGTCAGCCTGATCTATGAAGCAAGTTCTAGGACAGCCAGAGCTGTTACACATAGAAACCCTGTCTAGAAAAACCAGAAAAGATGAAAATATAAGAAAATGCCTCCATAAAATCAGGCTGCAGGCAAGCCTGTAGGGCATTTTTTAATTAGTGATTGATGTGGGAGGGCCCAACCCATTGTGGGTGGGGCCATCCCTGGGCTGGTGGTCCTGGGTTCTATAAGGAAGCAGGCAGACACACCATGGGGAGCAAGCTAGTAAGCAGCACCCCTCCATGGTCTCTGCATCGACTTCTGCCTCCGGGTTCCTGTCCTGCTTGAGTTCCTGTCCTTACTTCCTTCAGTGATGAAGCGTGAAAGCCAAATAAATCCTTTCTCCCCAAGTTGCCTTTGGTCGTCATGTTTCATCACCCTAAGGTGATATTCTACAAAAGTTAAAATGGGTTTGGTGGGTCAAGCCTGCAATTCTAGCCACACATACGAGCTCAGCGGAAGACTGCATGCTCACAGCCAGCTTTGCTACTGTGAATTCCAAAGCTAGCTGGGTTCCGGAAGCAGAACCCTTCGCATCAAACTGAGATTAAGATGAGGAAAGTCTGGCACAGTGTCGCACACCTGTTATCCTAGCTCTTAGGAAATAGCCGAAGGAAGATGAGGAGTTCAAGGCCATCCTGTCACCTCACGTCAAGTTCGTGGCTGTGCTGGGCTATGTGAGACCTTATCTGATAAATCAGAATAGACTGGAGTACTGTAATAGAGATCATGAATCATTAAAATACCAGGCTGTTGAGATGGCTCAGCAGGAAAAGGTGCTTGTTACTAAGCCTGAAGATCTGAGTTTCAATCCCTGGGACTCACGTGGTGGAGGGAAAGCCACAAATATGAAACATACACACATATTAACACATACATTTCTGGTTTTTTTGTTTTTTTGTTTTTTTGTTTTTTCGAGACAGGGTTTCTCTGTAGCTTTGGAGCCTGTCCTGGAACTAGCTCTTGTAGACCAGGCTGGTCTCGAACTCACAGAGATCCGCCTGCCTCTGCCTCCCGAGTGCTGGGATTAAAGGCGTGCGCCACCACCGCCCGGCAACACATACATTTCTGTTATGCCATATTTACATCACACACACACACACACACACACACACACACACACACACGGTCTTGCTATTGTAACCCAGGCTGCCCCACAGCTCCCCAGCCTCCTCCCCCAGTCTTCTGCCTGCTGGGATGACAGTTTGCCTCACCACTTAGGCACAGTTCCCACTGGTACTTATCTCTTATTTCATCTCAGGCCAAGTCGCTTTCTCCCACCTCTGCCAGACTCTCCCAAACAAACCCCAGCCACACTGTCATTTCAACCATAAATACAGATGGTCCTTCATGGAAGGATGGTTTGACTCATGATATTTTGACTGTACGATGGTGGGAAAGAAATACACACTCAGTTGGATCTGTTTCTCCCAGCTAGTGATAGGCAGGAAACTGTGAAGACGCTGGGTGGAGGAGGTGAGCCCATGCTGCAGGCCCTGGGACTCAGTTCTCTTCTCCCACAAGGTAAGTACCAGGGATGGAACTCAGGTCATCGGTATCGGTAGCAGAAGCCTTTACCCACTCTGCCATCTCTCTGGCTGCAAATTTATAAATTTAAAAGGACCAGAAAAGCAAAACCAAAATAAAACAGAACAGAAACAAGGCAAGAAAGTTCAGTGGGTAAAGCCAGCCACCGCACAGCTCAGGGACCCTGGATTCAGTCGTTAGATGACAAAGGTAAGAGGAGGGGACCAGCTCCATGAGATTGTCCTTTAGCCTTCATATTCACTCTGGGATGCACCCCTCCAGTAATAATAATAAATCAAACCAAGAGGTAAGGCGGGGTGTGCTGGTAGATGCCTTCACGTATGCACTTAGGGCAGGGGCAGGTAAGTAGGCACCTGGGAACTTGAGGCCTTCTTGGTTTACATATCAAGTTTCAAATAAGTAAGTAAGTAAATAAATAAAATAAATACTGACCACCCAGATATCAGATTCTTCTGTTTTCCTGCCGTTCTTCTGGGTCACCATGCATAGCCCTGCCTAGTTGGTGTGTTGTTTCCACGTGGTAGGAGTGAGGCATTCATTCCCTCAGAATTTTCATGGAAAGCTATGGATACACAATCAAGAAGTATTCATAGACAGTATGCCAGGCCATTTCTGCTGCTACAACCAAACACCAGAGACTGAGTAAATGATAAGAAACAAAAATTTATTTTTCACAGTGCTGGAGACCAGGATGTCCAAGTTCACTCTGGCAGCTTTCACGGTGAGGGCTCAGTCTCTGTTTGAGAGATGGTGCCTCTGGTGCTGTGTCCTCTCACAGTAGATGACAGGATGGAAAACAGACACACATATCTCTAGGCGTTTATATAGAACTGTCAGGGTGGCCCTCACAGTGTCTTTTTTAAAATTTATTTATTTTTATTTTATGTGCATTGGTGTTTTACCAGCATACATGTCTGTGTGAAGGTGTCAGATCTTGCGGTTACAGACAAGTGTGAGCTGCCACGTGGGGACTGGGAATTGAACTTGGGTCCTCTGGAAGAGCAGTCAGTGCTCTTAACCACTGAGCTGTCTCTCCAGTCCCTTCATAGTGTCTCTTAAAGGCCCCACCTCTATATACTGTTGCATTGGGGATTAAGTTCCAACATCAATTTTGGAGAGACACACGTAAATGATAATGGATAACCAAGTTCCGTTTGCTTGTGTTGGGGACTGCAACCCAGGGCCTTCTCAATGCTACTCAGATTTGTTTTCTTTTGTTTGGAGATAGAGTTGCACCTGAAACTTGCTATGCAGGACAGGCTGGCCTGTAACTCAGAGATGCCTCTGCTTTTGCCTTCCTGAGGGCTGAGATTAAAAGGCTATGACAACACTCCAGGTTGGGCTAGGACTTTTGCAGACAACTTCAAGGAGACATTCTGGATTGTCTTGGTTAATTCAGTGATCCCTGGTCTGGGGGGTATGGCCCCTGCCTAGAATGCCCCAGTGAGGGGCTGGGGTGTGGCTCAGTGGTAGAGCCCCTGCCTAGAATGCCCCAGTGAGGGACTGGGGTGTGGCTCAGTGGTAGAGCCCCTGCCTAGAATCCCCCAGTGAGGGGCTGTGGCCCTGGCTGGGATGCTGTGTGCTTCTCTAGCATATATTAGGCCCTAGGCTGTATTTCCAATACTAGAGCACAAAGAACTCAACAGAAAAGTATTCAACATGATAATGATTTGAGACCACGGAAAAATCTTGTTGAGCATACATTTGAACAATTTTGAAGTGCTAATGCTGTTGGAAGGACAGATGGCCAAGCAGTGGTAGTGTGCACTTTTAATCCCAGCACTCGGGAGGCAGAGGCAGGCAGATCTCTGTGAGTTGGAGGCCAACCTGGTCTACAAGAGCTAGTTCCAGGACAGGCTCCAAAGCTACAGAGAAAGCCTGTCTTGACAAACAAACAACCAACAACAACAACAACAACAAAAAGGCAGAGATTGTGTGTGCTTTTCACTCCCTTGGGCAGGAAGGAAAACGAGACCATAAAGTGAGTCAGCTTGCGTCTAGAGTGGCACCTGGTCACAGATTCCATGAATGAAAATAGAAATGAATGTGTGGGTAGAATTGAGCTCGAAGATGCTCATTTTGTTATGATAGTGTGTGTAGGGTGGGGGAGAAGGGGTTGGGGGGGGTGCATGCTATGATCACGTGTCTGAGGATAGTGCCCCGGAGTAGGGCGTCAGCTCTCTCCCACTCTGTGGGGTCTGGGGATTGAACTCAGCTCATTCAAGCCTGTGATCAAAAGTTTTTACCCACTGAGTCAGGAAGATTTTCAGTTTGAACCCTTCTTGAGCTACAGAATAAGGTTTTGTCTTAACAGTGTAAAACAAGGCTAGCGGCAAGGCTCAGAGGTAATAGCACTTCCTGTACAAGCCTCACAACCTGGGTTTGATCACTGGGAACAAAAAGGATGGAAGGAAAAAAACGATCTCTACAAAACTTCTCTGGACTTGTGTGTGTGTGTGTGTGTGTGTGTGAGATATACACACTATAATGGGGTGGAATCACAGGCGGAATCTCTAGTAAATAAAAAAAAAAATTACGTGTGTGTGCATGTGTGTGCGTGTGTGTATGTATGCACAAATGCCACGGCTCATGTGTGGATGTCAGAAGACAGTTTGTTGGTTCTGTGGGTCCCAAAGACTTCACTCAGGTCCTTAGGCTGGGTGGCAGGCGCCTCTACCTGGTGAGTCATCTAGCCAGTCCTCACAATCTGTGGTGGTCTGAAAGAAAATGGCCCCCAAAGGGAGTAGCACTATTGGGAGGCGTGGTGTTGTTGGAGGAAGTGTGTCACTGTGGTGGAGGGCTTTGAGGTCTCCTATGCTCAAGATACTTCCAGTGTGGACACAGTTCACCTCCTCTTGTTTGCAGATTCTCCAGCACCCTTTCTGCCTGCACGCTGCCAGGTCACCCGCCAGGATGGTAATGGACTGAGCCTCTGAAAGTATAAGCCACTCCATTAAATGTTTCCCTTTATAAGAGTTGCCACGATTGGGGCTGGAGAGAGGGCTCAGTGATTAGGAGCACTAACTGCTCTTCCAGAGGACCCAGGTTCAGTTCCCAGCACCTACATGGCAGCTGGCAACTGTTACTCCAGTTCCAGGGGACTTAAAACCCATGATAAAACACTAATGCACATAAAATAAAATTGAAAAACACAAAAGAGTTGCTGTGGTTATAGTGTTTCTTCACAGCAATAGAAACACCAACTAAGACACAATCCAACACAAACCATGAAAGAGAGCCAGGGGGAATTGTCTTCTCCGAGATCACACAGGAAGCCGGTGATGGAGGCAGAGTTTCTGCTCTTAGGTATAATTCAGGCTTGCACCAAGTCAAGCCTGTCTTGGGAGCCAAGTCCTGCATCCTCCCAGCTGCCACAGACTACTCAGGTTCTGATCCTGGTTGCTCAGGGAAGGTGGATACAGTAAGGGTAGGGTCAGGTGAGACCCCATAATGTCTTGGTTGGCTTCCCTTAGCTGGTAAGACAGGAGTCAGAAAATTGGGAATGGTTTCTTACACCTGTAATTTTTTTTTTTTTTTTTGAGACAGGGTTTCTCGGTAGCTTTGGAGCCTGTCCTAGAACTTGCTCTGTAGACAAGGCTGTCCTCAAACTCCCAGAGATCCATCTGCCTCTGCCTCCCGAGTGCTGGAATTAAAGGTGTGCACCATCATTGCCTTGCTCTCTCTTTTGATTTTTAATTCTGAGACAAGTTTCCAGATAGTTGACAAGGCTGGCCTTGAATTCCCTCTAGAGGGGCTGGAGAGGTGGCTCAGAGGTTAAAAGCACTGACTGCTCTTCTAGAGGTCCCGAGTTCAATTCCCAGCAACCACATGGTGGCTCACAGCCATCTATAATGAGATCTGGTGCCCTCTTCTGGCATGTAAACATACATGGAAGGAATGCTGTATATATAATAAATAAATCTTTAAAAAAAAAAAGAATTCCCTCTAGAGTCCACATAAGACTGACTATCTGGGATGAGAGGTTGGGGCTCCAGATCTAGATACCCTAAATTCTAAGCAGTCACTAAATTTTGGAGGAATGGAGGTCTTGAAGACTTGATCATAAAGGTCTTGGGGTACGGGTTGACGTTACACATTGTCCCAGGGCCTCCTGGCTCTCCAGACTGGGAACTTGAGCAGTGAAGCAGAATCCATGAGGGTAATGTCTTGCGACCACTGAAGACCTGGTCCCATTCTCAGCAATGTCTTTCTTTTTCAGTCAGCCCTTCCTTTCTATATGAACCGTCATTCTTTGAAAAGCAATTTATTTTTTTTAAATATTTATTTATTTATTATGTATAGAATATTCTTTCTG
>NW_004949172.1:260873-266800 GCF_000317375.1 Microtus ochrogaster | reverse complement strand
TAACCGCTGAGCCATCTCTCCAGCCCTGAAAAGCAATTTAAAAGTGTTTTACTCTATTATTTTGTGTGCATGGGTGTTCTGCCTGCATGTATGTCTGTGCACCATATATGTGCTTGCGGAGTTCAGTAGAGAGTATCGGATCTCCTGGGGCTGGAGTTACAGATGGTTGTGAGCCACCATGTGGGTGCTGGGAATCAAACCCAATTCCTCTGGGAGAGCAGCATTTAACGGCTGAGCCATCTCTGTAGCCCTGAACTGTCTTTCTTAAATAACCAACTATATTTACTCTCGTGGGTGTGTGTGCGCACGTTCGCACACATGTGCACTTGTGTGCACACGCACCATGTTCCATGTGTGGAGGTCAGTGAACAACTTTGGGGAGCTGGTTCTTACCTTGTGGGTTCCAGGATTCAAGGTCTGGCCATCATGGTTGGTGACAATTGCCTTTACCCACTGAGCCACCTTGGCAGGCCCTGTAGCATCTCTTTTGATGGCATCTCTGGTGAGCCACATCCTGGGGCTCTCTCTCTCTCTTTCTTTATCTCTGGCTCTCCTGGAACTCACTCTGTAGATCAGGCTGGCCTTAGATCTGCCTGCCTCTGCCTCCCTGAGTGCTGGGATTAAAGGTGGCCGCAACCACCTGGCACTCACCTGGGATCTCCGGCGAGAGATTGAAGGTTTGAGTTTCCCGCGGTTTGTGGAGTAGGCTGTAAGGTTTGGGGAAGTCCTTGGCCTTGGTTTTAGGACATAAAAACTACAAGTAGATAAAGTGATAAAGCAAGCTAAGTCTTGTGGGGCATACCTAGCGCTCCTATAATCCTAGCACTTTCAAGGGGCTGAGGCAGGAGGTCTGAGACCAGTGTGTGAGTTAGGCAACAGCATGAGATGTCTCAAAAAAAAAAAAGTTAAGGCTGGGCAGTGATGGCTGGAACTGCCTCCTTAGTTCCAGCACTAAGGAGGCAGAGGCAGGTGGACTATGTGAGTTCAAGGTTAGTCTGGTGTATGTAATGGGTCAGGCTAGCCAGGGTTTTATAGTGATATCCTTTAAAAGAAGAAAGGAAAGAAAGAAAACAAAAAAAAAAAGATGTCTCAACTGTTAAGAAGTTTGGTTCTCAGCGTCTATATAGTGTCTTGCAACCATCAGTAATTCTAGTTCAAGGGGGTCCAATGACTTCTGACTTCTGTGGGCGTCAGGCACACACATGGAGCATAGACATACATGAAGGCAGGCCACTCATAACACAGAAATTAAAAATAAACAAATAAAAAAAGAAAAACAGAAAGAAAACAATAAGTCAAGCATGGTGTGGTGCATGCTTTTAATCCCAGCTCTTGAGAGGCAGAGTTAGGTGGATCTCTGTGAGTTTAAGGCCAGCCTGGTCTACATATTGAGTTCTAGGCCAGTTGGGGCTACACTATGAGACACCTTTTTTTTTTTTTTGAGAAAAAAAATTTTTTTTGAAAGCCAGGCAAGCATGCTGATTTGCTCCTGCTCTAGAGGGTTGAGGCAGGAGGATTTGCTGTGAGTTTGAGACCAGCTTGGGTTACAGAGTTCTAGGATAGCTTGGGCTACAGAGCAGAGTGAGATTCTACTTCAAAAACTCAAAGGAAGGAATAAGTATGAACTTTCTACACACATCTGTCCCTGTCCTACCTTAGTCCCAACTTCATCATTGTCTGTTAATTAATTTGTTTGTTGTTTTTTTTTCTTTTTTGACACAGGATTTCACTATGTAACCTTGGCTGACCTGGAACTCACTGTGGAAACCAAGTTGACCTTGAACTCATAGAGATCTGCTGCCTCTGCCTCCCCAGCTCTGTTGTTGAAGGTGTGTGCCACCACACCAGGCTACTTCACAGGAACATGTATCCTGCCTCCACAAGTCAACAGGTGAGCCCTCCCAGCCCACCTCTCCTAACCCCAGTCACAAACCACAGTCTCTTATCTGCTGGTCCCAACCTAGCTATTTCCTTTTTTTTTTTTTTCGAGACAGGGTTTCTCAGTGTTTTTGGAGCCTGTCCTGGAACTAGCTCTTGTAGACCAGGCTGGTCTCGAACTCACAGAGATCCGCCTGCCTCTGCCTCCCGAGTGCTGGGATTAAAGGCGTGCGCCACCACCGCCCGGCCCTAGCTATTTCCTAAGCTGAAACCTTAACCCAGGCTCTGACCAGAGTCACCTCGACCTTCATCCCAGCCCTCCTCTCCGTTCTGTCCCCAACCAAAATTCAGCCCTAATCTTGGCCATAATCACAGCCTCCATCTTGATTCTAAGGCTAGCTGTAACCAGGGTCTTGACTGTATCTCCCATCTTTTTCCATAAATTTATTGTTATTACCTACATGGCGTGTGTGTGACCGTGCGTGTGTGTGTGTGTGTGTGTGTGTGTGTGTGCGTCACAGTGTACAGGTGGGGGTCAGAGGGCAGCTCTGTGGAGTCTGTCCTCATCTTATTCCTTTACAGGAGTGGGTTTGCAGGATCAGGACCATTACGGGGAGAGCACCTTTACCCAGGCACCTTGATGGCCTTCCATGTCCCACGTTTACTGTACCTCCACTCTTTAGCCTAATCTTCTTCCCTCCTTCTTCCCTCCTTCCCTTCAGCCTTCGACAACCCCTTTCTTTCTTCCAAACAAAACTAACTGGGTCGTGAGCCTTGTGCCTATAACCCCAGGACCAGAGAGGCTTGAAACGAGGGTGGGGGTGGTGGGGAATTGGGGTGGTGGAGAATGGAGGGGTGGTTATCACCTCCCTTCCCTTCCTCCCTTGCACTCTCCTTTCTCCTTTTCTTTGGTGTTTCTTTTGTATCTGTGTATGTGTATATATGAGTACACACCTGTATGAGCATATGTGTGTGCAAGTGTTTAAGCACACCTATGATGATCAGAGACTCATGTCAAGTGTCTTTCTGGAGAGTTGGCCCAGGGTCTCTGGATGAAGCTGGGGTTCACCAATCTGAATACTCTAGCTCGACACTTTACCCCAGGAGTTCTGTCTCCATCTCTTAAGTGGAGGACCACAGACCGATGATTCTCCATTCCTGTGTGAATTTCACATGGGTGTTGGGGATCTGGACTGAAGTCTTCACATTTGGTACTGTGGAGGCCACAAGAAGGTGTCAGAACTCCTGGATCTGGAGTTACAGATGGTTGTTAGCCACCATGTAGATGTTGGGAGGGAGCCCAGGTCCTCTGCAAGAGCAGCAACTACTCCGAACCATTGAGCTAGTCCATCTTCACACTTGGTCCTTAAGCCTTGTATCGACCGAGCCATCACGTCAACCACACCTCCTTCTTTTTTGAGACAGGGGCTTACTTTGTGGCCCAGGCTGGCCTTGAACTCACTAGGTAGCCTAGGTTGGTCTTAAGAGTTCAAGGCAGTCCTTCTGCCTTAGCATCCCAAGTGTTAGAATTACAGGTGTGAGATGCTACACCCTGCTATTCTGTTGTGTTCCTTACTCTCCGTCTCTGTTGTTCACCAACTGTCTAAAACAGGACTATAATCCAGTAGGTGCTTACTAAATATTTTCAAATGCCTACATACTTTTTCAGAAGGATGAAGCTGTGTTTCCCTGCATGTTTAGGCTTAGTGGGGAAAGGGAACAGGGATGAGGTGGTCACACCTTCATAGGGCAGACTTATTGGTCCCTTACAGTTGGCTGACTGAGGGCCTGGCTCAGATACAAAGCTGTTCACTCCTTTGGCCACTGTTTAATGGCTAGGAATTCACTGGGCTCTTTAGTTCCCCTTTCGGGACCCAGTCTTGAGCATCCCCCATGTAGAGGGAATTCAACTGGGAAACCAAATGTTGGTTTCATCCCGGGGCACTTCTTGCCAACTCTCTCCCACCTTTCCACTGTCTTCTCCTTTAGGGCTCTCAGACTGAGGGCCAGCTCAAATTGGCTGAAGGGAAAGAAGGAGACTCACTCATTAATGGAGCTGGAGCCAGGGCCTGCTGCAATGCTGATGCCTGTTACTTCAGCCAGAAATAGAGACTGGAGAAGCCCTGCAACTTCCAGGCCAGCCTGGTCTACACAGAGAGCTCAAGGCCAGCCAGAGATTCAGAAAGAGAACCGAGACCCCATCTCAAAAAGAGCCGTGGTGCTAGAGAGATGGCTCAACAGTAAAAAGCACTTACTACTCCTCCAGACTGCAGTTCGCCAGGCACCTGCACTCACATACACCTGCTCACACACAGAAGCCTAATTGGAAATGATACAATGTAAATCTTAAGTTATTAAAACCAAGCTTGGGGAAGGGGCTCAGGTCTGTAATTCCAAAGATGGAGGCTGAGACAGGAGGATGGCTTGAGGCTAGCCTGGGCTATCAAGTGAGAAATATCTTAAAAAAAACCCACAAAACAAAAAGGAGAGGACATGAAGGTAGGGATGTGTTGATGGGTGTTTTGGGAGAGGGAAGAACGAGGTGACAGGTGGGTATGATCAAGATACATTGAAATAAGTGTGTAATTGCCAAAGAATAAATAAAAATATGTTCTGGAAAAAAACCTCAAAACAGATATTCACAGGAAGACTGAAAATGAGAAACAGGTGTAAATAGAAACACGTGCAATAATGTGGAGGAATTGAGGCTCTCAGTCTCTTACAGGGGCTGGGGCTTCCAGTGGCCTGTGGCTGCGGAAGCAAATCGCTAAAACTACATTTCCCAGGAAGCTGTGCGGTCGGAGTTTGGCCCCACCAATCAGACGCCTTAGCGGGAATCTTAAATTTCTAACGGAGATGCAGCCTGGAGGTCGGCTCTAGCCAGTGTGGACCCTGTCACGTTGTCAGCCAGCACTTCCTGTTACTAGGAAGAGTAGAAGTTTACCTGGGAGACCCTGGTCTGTCTGTCATTTTCTTCCCACCCCACTCCTGTCCCCTCCCCTCCCTTTCCAGGGTCTTACAGTGTTGCTCAGCATGTTCTGAAACTCACCTTACAGCCCAGGATGGCCTGGCACTATCAATCCCTGGTCTCAGCACCCGGACTGATGAGATTGCTCATACCTTTGCCTCTCTGAATGGCGTGGCTCTAGTGTGTGACATGCCATGACTTTTGACCTTTGCACAGTTACCTGGACAACCTTCTGTGGCCATCCCAGTTCTCTTTTTTAGAATGTTCTCCCCACAATTTTCCTTCATCTCTGTCTGGGAACATCACCTGTCTGTGCGGCCTCACTCCTACCAACTAATACCTCACTTTGGTTCTGACCTCATCTTTTCTTCTCTCCTGGACCAGAAAGATCAGAGTGTACCAAGGTTGGAACAGGTACACTATTAATTCCACAGCTGTGTATCAGAACTGACTGCATGGTTACGACATTTAGTGCTCTCCCCCTCCCCCTAGCCAAGACTTTTGTAGACCAGGTTGGCCTTAGTTGAGGCTGTCCTTGAATTGAAAATCCTCTCTGCTTCACCTGGCAAATGCTGAGATTACAGCATTTATTCCTGCTTATATCTGTTTTTTTGTTTTGTTTTGTTTTTGACAATGTAGCTGTGTCTGGCCTGGAACTCTCTACTAGGTTGGCCTCAAACACAGAGGTCCAACTGCACGTGCCACTGAACCCACCTCCTACGTCTGCTTTTGTTTTGACAGGATTTCTCTGTGTAACCTTGGCCTAGAACTAGCTCTGTAGGCCAGATTGGCCTTGAACTCAGAGCTCCATTCGCCTCTGCCTTCAGTGTGCTGGGATTAAAGGTGTACCACCACCACCTGGCTTCTTGAACCTGCACTGGGGATTGAACCTGGGAACTGAAGCAAAATAGGTGAGGGCTCTACCACTGAGCCACACCCCAGCCCCTCACTGGGGGATTCTAGGCAGGTGCTCTACCGCTGAGCCACACCCCAGCCCCTCACTGGGGGATTCTAGGCAGGGGCTCTACCACTGAGCCACACCCCAGCCCTCACTGGGGGATTCTAGGAGGGGACTCCACTT
>NW_004949172.1:246938-260695 GCF_000317375.1 Microtus ochrogaster | reverse complement strand
CTCTGAGTTATATACTAGCCAAATTTATAACTTTGAAACAGCTTCTCACTAAGTTGCTCAAGCCATCCTTAAACTTGCTATGTAGCCCAGACAAATCATGAATTTTCTCCCAACCTCCTCCCTCAGCCTCCCATCCCAGGTAGTTGAGATTATAGATCAGGACCACTGCACTCTGATATAAATGTTTGAGGGATGAAAAATGAATAAATGAATGAACCCTCCTCAAGCAGTTGATACTCATATTCAGGTCTGCCCTTCTCTTTAGTCCCATTGAGATCTCTTACTTTGAGCTTCTGGCCTCTCTTTCTGCCCATCCTCTCTTCTCCTGGCTTTTCTCTTTTATAGCTGGAGGGTTTTCCAGCGATCACCTCGTGTTACCCACAGTATTGTTAGATGCTGGTGAGTGGACTCACACACAGGTAGTATCCTTACACGATATCCCAGGAGGTAAGTAGAGCTGTGAAAGTGCTTTCCTCTTGTTGGAGACTGTGACCCAGAGAGGATGAGAGGTGTCCTGGGTCCCCCAGAATCAGAGCATGCACCCTACACAACCTCCCTCAATCTGTTTTGACTTCGCATCAGACTTCTCTGCTTGGTATAGATTCATGATTATCTCAAACATGTAGGTCATTAGTGTTAAGCGTTTACCCAGAGGCTGCATCTGATCCATTCAGGAGAGGCATCATAAGACAAAGGAGCAGTGTGGGTTGGGAATGCACTGTGGCTACCTCATACCCCTCAAGGCTAGCTTGTGATAGCAACCAGAAGCCCTCTTGGCTTTATTGTCTTCTTTTTTCCTTGGCTTTCTGAGACAGGGTCTTGCAGTCTAACTCAGCCTGGCTGGGAACTCATTGTATAGCTCAGGTTGGCCTCCAGCTCTCAGCAATACCCAAGCTGGCTTCCAGCTCTTGCCTCTCAACCCTTTTGCCTTATCCTCTCAGGGCTGGGATCACAAACATGCACCTCCATGCCTGGTGTCATCTTGGATTTTCTCAAGCCAGAGAGTTTCCCACACAAAATGCTGTTCAGGAATTGGGAACAGGTTCTGTGTTTGTCAGACTGACCCCCTGTGGCTGATGACCTGAAGCCCCCAAATTTGTTTTGTGTGTGTTGTGTGCCAGACTTAGGCTAAGAAAGAATTTGGATTCCAGTAGAACACACACTCCCTGAAGGCAGACATGTTTGGGTCCGTTTAGTTCATTTTTTCTAACTCTGGCACTTAGAACAGTGCCTTACACATAGCAGGTGCTTAATAAACTCTTTAAAAAGTGAAGGATGTATTAAATTCAAGCATAAACCATGGATGTAGAAATAACATTTAAAAAATTTTCCATTCTACAGTTGGCAAGGTGGTGGCTCAGATGGGCAAAGTCTCAGGGATCTGAATTGGGGCCTCACAGGACTTCAAGCACCTGGCCCCGGGCTATTCTGGTGCTATTGGACTTGAGGAGCTGCTCCCTGTGTGGACATGGTGTCCAGGAGCTGTCTGTGGGTTCTGTGTGTGTGTGTGTGTGTGTGTGGTGGTGACCCTGGTTCCGAGGACTGGACATTGAAACTGCAAGTTCAACCTTCAAACACTTCCTGTCTTTGGCCAAGCTTACTCTCGGTCTCATTCACCCAGTTCAGAGAAAACAACACACCCCTCCCTCCTCTGAGACCATCCTTAAGGGTCCCCCCTCCCCTAAATGCCCAGAGCCCTGGGTGGGGGATGCGGGAAAAGGGGGGGGAGAGTTGAGGATGAGGGTGGAGGTGCCAGGGAGGAGGGAGAGGGAAGGGGATGGGTTAAGAAGGCGTGTGTGATGCCAAGCAAAAAAGACAACATTAGACACAGATGCTGAGATGACGTTTATCGCGGCAAAAAAAGGTGAAGTCGCCGAGGGAGAACGGGTGGGGGGAGGGTTGTGGTGGGAGCAGGGAGTGGGTGGGTGGGGTCCATGGAAGCTAATACGTGGTGCACTAGGTCACACAACGGACACTGGGGGTGGGTGAGTGGTTGGGAGAGGTGGGCATGGCCCAGGCATGGCGATGGGGGGAAGGGGAGGAGAGTGCGGTGACCCCAGCCAAGAGCTTCTGGAGGTGGCGGAGAGGAAGTGGGCGGCGGCGCTGGTCGAAGAAGATGGAAGGAAATCAGTTAAGAGGGTTGAATGGAGAAACTGGAGGCATGGCCACTTCACTTCCCACCCTACCTCCAAATTGGAATGCAGCAGAGTGGCCGCAGGCAGGGGCCAGCCGCGGACTCGGACCTTTCCTTTAAGGGTTGGAAAGGGACCCTAGATGTTCATCTGACTACCTCTTTGCAAGATATCACGCCTAGCAGAGGTTAACTTCAGGTCCCATGAAGGATTCAGCAGTCAGTTCTCCAAAGACAGCCTCAGCCCCAAGGCCATTCTTTTCGCGCCAGTCTCCAACAGTTGAAGTGGAGGAGAGATTCAATTCTCAACTCCACCGAGGTTCTTCAGGGAGCTTGGAGGATGAACCCATTTCACAGATCTCGAGAACAGAGCCTTACTTTCCTGCCTCCGGTCGGGGGACCTGTGCACCCCAGGCCTGTCGGAGTTAATACTGTTATCTCGAAATCCTTAGCATTTTGGCGGGACACACCTTGGGCTTCTCCCAAATCGACCTGGGATGTGGACCATGCCTCCAGTAGCTGAGATGCCAACACAAATAAAAAAAGAAAAGGGAGAGAGAGAGAGAGAGAGAGAGAGAGAGAGAGAGAGAGAGAGAGAGAGAGAGAGAGACTCCCCACGTCGCCTGGCTCAAACCAAGTACAAAAGTGACTATTTACAATGAAGGCGTGGGGAGTGGGTGGGGGCAACGGGGAGGACGGTCGGAGTGAGCGCTCGGCTGGGGAGGCCACGCCCCCTAGGCCCGCCTTTTAAAGGGTGCAAAGCCAAACAGCAAAGGTATTATTTCTAGAGGATCCCTGGACCCCCAGGGGAGGCGGATCCTAAGGGGTGAGGGATGGGGATGGGGGCATGGGATGGGGAGGCATGGGCGCTGGGAGGAGATGGAGGAAAGGTAGCAACTGCCCCTAGCATCCCCCCTGGCCTCCCTGCCGGACACACAAGTTTTCCGTGGGATGAACACAGAAAGGGTTAATCAAAAGAGTTCGATGAGCGAGTCTGACGGTCGAGTGGGGCGGGCTGGAGCAATGAGGCCGCAGGTTCCAGTGGTGGCCGGTGGTGATGGAGTCACTTAGAAGATGAAAGGTTGGTGGTTTTGGGGAGTGGGAGGAGGGTTGGGGAGAGGGAGGAAGGAGGAGGGTCTCCCTATATTAGTTCTAAGGAGACGAATGTCCTAGACTGGCTGAAAAGGGGTTAAAAACCAACAGTCTTCACCACAACCACCAGCACCCTCCACAGAGACCCTCCCTCCCGCCACTCAGCGAGGGGTCTAGGCCTCTGAGAGTGGGTACCCGAAGGACCGAAGGACCGGACACACCAGCTGGGACATCTGACCGCGCTGTGGTGGAGAGGGCTCCAGACAGCAAGGCTGTGTGTCCAGACCCCACAGAGCGTAAACCAGGCTTCTCTGCCCCCGACCTTGGTATTGCAATTGGTGACAACCAATTCAGCCTTTGACGACGGCCGGCCTCGATTCCGGATGGCGCTTGGGGGCAGATGCATTGGGCACAGAGAAGGCCTGTTTGGCTGTCCGACAAGTGACAGGTGTGCAACCTAGTGAAGCATCTTGGACGCCTAGATTGCCACCTTCACTGCTGCTCTGGTGAACGCTTTTGCAAATTAACCTTTTATCTTGGGCTCGAACAGCAAGAATCCATGCAAAGGGGAACCTCCTCTCCTCTGTCAAACAGCTGGAGACCAATCAACCATAAAATAATAAGAACGGCGCGGGTGGGGTGGGTGGCGGGATGTGATGGGACAGAGGTCAGACGGACGGGTAGAAGAAACAGAAAGGAGTGGGATTCCAAGGGATTTGGTTGGCTAAGAGTGGAGAAAAAAATACCGCGGGAAAACAAGTGGTACCGTAATATTCCAAGTATAGGTTCCCAACCATCTATAAGACGACTCTTGCCAAGCTCCTATAATTTCCACCTACAAGTCCAGTACAGAGATGGCAAAAATCACTGTCTTCCGATCCCTGCCCAGCTAATTATTGCGGCAAAATTTCCTCCTGACTAGGAGAGGGCAAAGATGATGATTGGGCAGGCTGGCTCAGACCCTTGCCCGAGACAGGATGGAGAAGGTGAATTTGGCACTTTGGAACCCCTCTTGTTATAAGTGCTTTGAGGTCCCTCCCCAACAACCACCCCCTTGGGCCAGCAGAAGAGGATGGGGTCTGTTTCTCCCCCTCCCCAATTTCTATAGACTTGCCCAGAAAGAGGCAAAAGGGGTTTTCCTTGGCTGGTGGAATTTGGGGGAGGGGAATCCAAAAAAGTAGGGGTTAGTTGAAAATGAGTATTTTTTTTCTTTTTCTTTTTTTTTCTTATAAAGATTCTAAGAAAAACTCGGTGAGAGGAACGAGGAAGGGGACCCAATTTAGCTCAGCATCCGCAGGTGTTCTCTCTGCCTCTTAAGGGGCCTCCTCTAAGAGAGGTATTCTCCTCCCATGCATCGAAGATCCTCCCCCCCCACACACACACCCCAGATCGGCTCAGTTCCAAGGAAGTTTGGCACTTTTTGATTTTAAAGGGGAAATGAAAGTGTTGAGAATTTAGGAGGGGAAGAAAACAGACAGACGAAGATAGAGACAGGACAGAGAACGGTGAGGGGACCACAGGAGGAAAACCCAGTGGGCCATAGGGAGCCAGAGAAATAGAGAAACGCTGGGGAAGCTGGAGGGACATGAGGAATAGGCAACACTTATTTACTAAGCACCTACTGGGTGCTGAAGAGTGGGGGTGCAAGGAGGCAGCTCAGATTCTTTTGAGATCTGACTGGCTAATGGGTAGAGGAGGAGGCAATGGGTTTTGTTACTATTATTTTCAAAGTAATTCCCATCCCTGGTCCGCATCTGTGTCTGTCTGGACAAACTACAGCACAGGAAGATTGAGGTCAGACTGCAGAAGGGCTTTCAAGGGATAGGGAAGAGGATGGCTGGAACTCCCCAGGGTAAAATGGGGGGAAGGTGTGTGGCTCCTCACGCAGCAATATGGTAAGTAGACCTCCTCCTAAGCTAGCAAACTACCTTTCAGATAGCCCGGGGCTGGTGGGGTGAGGGATCCCCAAGAAATTAATTGGGACCGACATGTCACACAGACACCCGAGAGGATGCTTTTCAGAGCTGCGTCTGCGTGAAAGGAGTACAGAACCCAGACTCCAGCCAGCACGCTCCCAGAAAGCAGGCCGTCTAGGGGAAGATGCAAATGAGTTGCAAATGGCCTTTCTGACCCACCCACCCATCCCAGATCTTGCTTCATCCCCACTTCTTCCCCTCCTCATAGGGCCTGAGGGCTTTACAGGGGGGGGGGGATATTCCAGCTAGATACATTACTACCCACATGCAGGTGGAGCTACTATGAAATACTGTAAGGTCATTTAAGAGGTGGAGGGGAGCAATGGCCCTGTGGGCCGCCCCCACCTCCAATCCCAACAGCCCCTAGCTGTAGAAGATATGTACAAAGTGGTATCAAGAATTGTTTTGGCACTAAAATCTCCATCTGGGCTCAGTGTGGAGATTAGGGGTAGGGGGCAGCAGCGATAAGAGGTGGGAGATGGGGTGTGTGTGAGGGAAGTGGGGCCTGCCCTTCACTGAGGAGATGAGGACATGGAAAAAGTCACCCCAGTGCCTAAGCTTTAGCCTCCCATTCCGGTGGAAGGGCTGGGGGAGGGGGGAGTCAGTGCGAGGTACCTCGAAGGCTATTGCTTTCTAGGGATTTTTCACATTTTGATTTGGGGGGTGGCTCTCTTGCACAGGGTAGGGGCCTCCCAGGCTTCAGCGGTAGGCATTGTCTGGGTGGGTTTTCTCCTCCGCTCATTTGCAGGGATAGAAATAAGGAGGCCAGTTATCCCCAAAGCCATGGAGGAGAGCAGGGTCTGGAAGACCTAGGAGGGCAGATGGAGGAGGGAGTGGGCATAGGGTACTCCTCCCCCCAGATGCTGATGATGGAGCCAGGGTTCTGAGGACCCTGCTTGGGGTTGGAGGAACTGAAGGTGTTCTCCAACAGGGATGGGGAGATGGGCGGGAACAGGCATGTCTCAGCAATCCTAGCCTATAGGTTTTTCAGGCCCTGACATCTGTCTTTGGAGTTGATCAGAGCCACCATGTGAAGTGAGCCACTCCCAAACAACTCTCAGGGCAGCCTGGCTTGTCACATTTTCATCAGAATCTTCTAGTTCTTCAGAGCCTAAGGTTGAGCACACTGAACATTTCCGACCTAGCAAACACTGCTAACATCTACCAACTCCCTGGAAGCCACCAAGCCAATTGAATTAATCATACCACTCAAGGCATTTCAGCCCAAGATACCCTAAGCTTTGCAAGGCTCACTTAACTCTACACCAGATCACACTGGCCTGACAGAGCCACCATACATTTGGCTCATCCATCAATGAAATGAAGCCACGTAGACACAGGCATGCACACAAAAGGCAGGAGTGGGAAAGGGAGGGGATCTTTAGCAGTCAGTTTCACTAGCTTCATCTCCCATGCGTGCCTGGCAAGGCAAGTTCAGGGATGGTAAATGTGGATGCAGATGACCCTGACAGTATTTTTTTTCCTCTTCAGAATCCTCCACATTAGATCCAAGTTCCATCCTTCAGTCTCTTTCTAGGGATTCCCTTCCCCCAGGGCCAACACCCACTAAAGAGTGTGGAAGGAGGAGGGGGATGAAGGGACTGGCCACTATCCAATTCAGGAAGCGCATGCTTCATCCCGATGATGCCACAGGAAGTGACCTCGAGATTCCATAGGAAGTACATGCCTTTGCCTCTAGCATCACGGAAGTGGCTTTTTGGGAAGGGGTTTTGTTGTGACCTCATGGGATGTGATTTTTCTCTCACCAGTACAGGAAGCAGCCTCTGAGGAAATACTTCCTATGACATCATAGGGAGTTACTGGAAGCACCCCATAAATACTTGATTCAGTGACATCACAACAGGGACCCTCGTTTCTCTAGGAAAAGCCACGAGAAGCCACAACGGCTGCTCCTGCGCCTCTCAACACCGCAGCTTACAGAACCTGAGGCATCCCACGGCTGGCATCATTTCCAGCAGGAACACATCTGCTTAAGGAAGAAAGTTCCACTTCCACCCGAGGGAGTACTGCAGGGAGATAGTGGAGCTTCGGAAACGTGGGACTCCTGGGGCGGAGGGGGGGGGAGGGCGCTATGTTCCAAACCCCTCTTTTCAGATCTGACTCCTGGATGGCTGCCTCTACTTGCGTCACTTTCCCAGATTCTGGAACTGCAATCAGAGAGGCAGGATGTTGTGTCTGGGGGAGGCACCTCATTCCAGGTGATCTGGAGGCTCCCTCCCCTCCTCCCATATGTCAACAAAAATCTTATAAAGGAGGGGGGAATCCTTATCAAAAAAAGAAGAAAAAGTTAAAAAGGAAAAAAAAAGGAGGGAAAGAAAGAGAAAATAACGCTTTGTTTTCTATTAAAATCAACAAAATGCAATATATACAGATATCACATAGACCTGGACCCTGGGAGAGGCGGGTCAGGCCCAGTCAAGCACAGGGAGGGAGGGAGGAGGGGTCAGTTCAAGGCTGGAAAGGGGGCTCAAAAGCCCCCTCCCCAGCCGTCACTCAATCCTGCCTATGACTACCAGAACGGAGGGTGCAGCCAGGCCTACCCCAGCCCCATCCCAAGCCAAGCAGGAGTCACACCAAGCTGAAGTCTGGCGGGAGGTGGGAGAGGAGGAGGAGGAGGGAGGAGGAGCGGGAGGGGGTGGGGACGCACACCACAGGCCTCATCCCACTTTCTGTGGGTTTGAGGCCCTCACCCCCTGCTCGTAGGTGACCCGCTGGCTGATGAGGTATTGAGCGGCTTGCGTGGCCGCGGGGCTGCCCGTGATGGTGACCCGCCGGTTCCGCGTGCCGGGCAGGAACTCGCCCTTCTTGGAGATCTGGATGCGTGCACCCGTCAGCTCCTGGTACTCCACCAGCGTCTTGCCCCCTTTGCCCAGGATGGCCCCCACCAGGTTCTCGGGCACCGCGATCTCCACCAGCTCCTTGGCGCTCTCGGCCGCCAGCTTCTCGGCCGTCAGGAAGCCGCCGGCAGCCCCGGCCGCAGCCGCGGCGGCCACCAGGGGCGCGCCCCCCGCTCCAGCCGCGCCCCCCGCGCCCGCACCGAGGTAGCCATTGGCGGCCGCGGCCAGTGCGAAGGAGCCCAGCGCTCCAGGGGGCGGTGGCGGCGGCGGTGCTGCCCCCGCTCCCGGCCCCGCCCCGGCGTCGCCCGCGTAGGACGCCAGGAGGTTGGCAGCGGCAGCGGCGGCGGGGTTGGCGCCCGCGGCCACAGCGGCCAGGACGCCCGAGGCGGCGGCCGAGTTGAGGCCAAGGCTGAGCGAGTTGGTGTTGTAGCCGTAGCTGGCCAGCGTGTTGAGCGCCGTGCTGATGGCCAGCAGGTCGGTGCCCGAGAAGGCGGGCAGCGCGGCGGGGAAGGCGCCCACGCCCGCCAACCCTGCGGGGCCAAGCAGACCCGAGGCGGCAGCGGCAGAGGCGGCGGCCGCGGCGGGCAGCACATCTGCCGGGCTGGCGTAGGGCGAGCCGGTGGGGTTGGAGTTGGCCACGGGCCCCGCCACGTTGGCGTAGCTGATGTTGAGGCAGCTGCTGCTCTGCGGGTCTTCCTGTACCTTCTGCACGATGGCGCTCACGGCCTTGTGCACCTGCTCGGGCTCGCCGCTCACGGTCACCACGCGCTCCTGTAGGTTGATGCCCTCGGGCTTCTGCGACAGCTGCACCCAGGCGCCGGATTGTTCCATCACCGCCTTCACGGTCGCTCCCCCCTTACCGATGATCAGTCCCGCCGTGCTGTTGGGGACGATGAGTTTAGCCTGCGTGGGGGAGAAAGAGAGAGTCTGCGCGGGGGAGAACGGGGCACGCAGCCGTCTCAAATCCATTTTTTTTTAAATGTTTTATCTTTCTTCCAGGGTCCATCATCAGGCCCACTGCATTCTCCTGATAAACGTCAGGATAGCCCTACTGGTTCCTAAAGGAAAATTTGGAAATACCAGGCAGGGTGTAACGCTGCCTGCCTGTAATCGCAGCACTCCAGGGGATGGAGGCAGGAGGATGCTAAGTTTGAAATCAGCCTGAGCTATATACACATAAGCAAGACCCCATCTCAGGGGAAAACAAACAAACAAACAAAATTCCAGAGTTTAGGAGTCCCTCAGCCACCCTGCCCCACGTCGGCTAATGTCACCTCTTCCGTGGCAGGTAAAGGTTTATTAATGGTGCAAACATTGGGAGCCCATCTGTGTCTGCCTCAAGCCTGCGCCTCCCCTCCCTACTTCTGTCCTTGTGTGCTCTGGCTCTTAGTCTCCCCCAAAGCTTCAAATCTTTACAAATTTCTCTCCCTTCCTTTCCCCCTCCCATTTCCTCTCCTCTCCCCTCTTCAGCTTAGGCTGGCTTGGAACTCATGATCCTCCTGCTTCATCCTCCCTGTCAATTTCCTCCTCGAACTCTTAGATCACAGTCCATACCTCAAAATCCGACCAGGGCCTCAGAATGTGTTTGTGATTGGAGGCACAGTTTTGTTGTTTTTTTTTAAAGGTTAGCAAGGTTTTGAATATCTATAGTTGTGGCACACCCAGTATGCTCAGAGGATCAGGAGTTCAAGAATAGCCTGGACTACATGGTGTGTTCTGGGCTAGCCTGGCCTACACTGTGAGACTTGCAAAACAAACCCAAAAAACCAAAAGAAGTCTGGGGATCCCTCTGTGACTGTGATTGTATTGCTTTCTGGAGTCTGGGTGTGAACTGTGGTGACATCATCATTTTTTTTTCAGTGTGGTCCCACCTGAATATTTACATGTTAAAATTCACCTCACTTACAACAAATTGCTTCCTTTTATTTCTCTTGTATTTAGTTTCTTCCCCATCTTTATTTTGTTTTGAGATAGTCTTACTGATGTCTTTGGACTTGCTGTGTAGACCAGGCTGGCTTTGAATTCACAGAGATCTGTCTGCTTCTGCCACACCAGTGCTCAACTATACACACCTCTTCTATGGTTTGTTTAACTGTGTGTGTGTGTAGGTCAGCGGGCACTCACCCCGCTGTGTTCACCTTTCTATGCGGGTTTCACAGCTAGAGCTCCGGCTGTCAGCCTCGTAGGGCCAGTGCTTTGACTACTGAGCCCTCTCCGTGGACCAGTCTTCCGTATTTTAAAAAGTTGCGTGAGAACAACAACATGTGAGATGGATCCATGTACTGGAATAGTACTAGGAATAAATACATACGAAGTACTGACATAGCACTTGCTATAACATGGATGCTCTTAGAAAACAGTAAGTGAAAAAGGCCAGACGTAAAATGTCACGTGGTTTCATTTACATGGCTGTCTGGAATATGCAAATCCACACTGACAGAAATTGGTTAGGGAGCTGGAGACTGGCTCAGAGGTTAAGAACACTTGCTGCTCTTTCAGAGGACTGAAGTTTGGCTCTCCCATCAGGGGGCTCACAACTGCCTATAACTCCAGCCCCAGGGGTTCCAACACCTCTGGTCCCCATAGGCACCTGCATTCATATGCACATATCTGTAAGCAGAACACAGACCTATATGTAATCTTTTTTTTTTTTTTGGTTTTTTGAGACAGGGTTTCTCGGTGGCTTTGGAGCCTGTCCTGGAACTAGCTCTTGTAGACCAGGCTGGTCTCGAACTCACAGAGATCCGCCTGCCTCTGCCTCCCGAGTGCTGGGATTAAAGGCATGCGCCACTACTGCCTGGCTTCCCCAGCACCTATTAAAAAGCCAGACATGGCTCTGCTTGCTGCAATTCCAGCACTGGGTGGGCAGTTAGACAGACCCCAAGAGCTTGCTGGTCAGTCATCCTATCCAGTGAGCTTTTAGTTTTGGTAATAGACTCTCAAGGGTTTCCTCAGGCAGAGAGCAGTGGAGGAAGACACCCGATTTTCTGCTATGGCCTTTGCTCACATGAAACATAAAAAACCTGGTTAGTGGGTGCCAGACTTAGGAGACAGGGCTTGGAGTGACAGCTCCATAAATAGTGGAAATATTCTGGAATTTGATGGTGGCTCTGGTTAGCCACATATTCTTCCACTTAAAAAATATATCTATGGGTGTTTTGCTTTTATGTATGTATGTGTACCGTGGTGTGTGCCCTGGAGCCTGCAGAGGCCAGAAGAAGGTATCAGATCTGGACTGGAGTTTACAGATGGCTGTGAACAGCCATGTATGAGTGCTGAGAATCAAACCTAGATCCTCTGTAAGAGCAGCTACTGCTCTTAACTGCTCAGCCATCACTCCAGCTCCCTAGATTTGTTTTGTTTTTAAGACATGGTTTCATATAGTCCAGGCTGGCCTGGAATTCACTATGTATCTGAGGACAATCTTGGGTTTCTGATCCTCCTGCCTCCACTTCCTGAGTTCTGGGATTGCAGGCTTACGTCACCACACCCTGCTTGATTTTATATTCTATGACTGTATTTCTACTAGTGTCCAGATCAGGAAAATCTGCAGACACAGAAAGCAGGTTAGTGGAGGCAGGTTAGTGGAGGGAGAAGAAAAAAAATAGGGAGGGGATCAAGGTTTCTTTAGAGAGTTGGTGAGATGGCTCAGTGAATAAAGGCATTTGCCGCCAAGCCTGAGGACCTGAGTTCAGTCCGCGGGACCCACATGGTGGAAGGAGAGAGAAAACCAATGATCATAAACCCACATACTCTTTTGTCCAATAAATGAGTAAGTGTAGAAGTGTGTTTTGAGGGTTTCATTTGGAAGCTAGGCATGTTGGCATATGACTGACATTCAGGGACTTCAGTGCTGTCATGAGTTCAAGGGTAGCCTGAGCTATGCAGTGAAACCTCATCTCAAAACAAAGCAAAGCAAAACTAATCAAGTACAAACAAAAACTCAGCAAAATGAAACAAGGGCTGGAGAGATGGCTCGGAGGTTAAGAGCACTGCCTGCTCTTTCAGAGGTCATGGGTTCAATTCTCAGCAACTAAATGGTGGCTCACAACCATCTGTAATGGGGTCTGGTTCCTTCTTCTAGTGTGCATTGCAGCCATACATGGAGGCAGAACACTGTATACATAATAAATAAATAAATCTTAAAAAAAACCAAAAAAGAAACAAAATAACAAGACAATTTTAACTGGGCATGATGACTTGGGAGGCAGAGGGAAGTGGATCTGATGAGTCCAGCCAGCCCGGTCTACAAAAAAGATTAATTTGGAAGGTGAAAAAGTGTTCTAAAACTGACTGGCGGTATATGCACATCTCTATGTATATGCTTTGAGCTGCACACTGCCCTGTTTGGTCTGGTAGTGGACATTCAACCCAGGGTTTCACACATGCTAGGCAGGTGCTCTGACACTGACACTGACCTACACCCCAGCTTTCCTTTTTACGCTCTTGACAGAGAGTCTCCCTGAGTTGCCCAATCTACCCTTGAACACCCTCTTTAGACCCTCCTGCCCCCCTTCTTTTTCCCTTTAGTCTACTTGACAGGTGCTGGAGTCATCTGGGAAGAGGGAACCTCAGTTGAAAAAAATGCCTCTGGCAGACTGGCCTGAAGGCAAGCCTGTGAGGCAGTCTTTTGATTAATGATTGATGTGGGAAGTCCAGCCCACTGTGGGTGGTGCCACCCCTGGGCAAGTTAAGTAAGCCATGGGGAGCAAGCCAGTATATTGCGTTCCTCCATGGTTTCTGCTTTAATTCCTCCTGTCAAATTTGTGCCTTGGCTTCCTCTGATGGTGGACTGAAACTTGTATGCCAAATAAACCCTTCCTTCCCCAAACTGTTTTTGGCCAATGTTTTTTATCACAGCAATAGAATCCTGAGTAAAACACAATGAAACTAAGTCATTTAAAATTATATTTTGACCTTTTATAAGGATTTTTTGTTTAATGTGCATCACAGTGCAAGGGCGGTGATAAAAGGGACTATCTGCAGGAGTCTCATGATCGTCCTGGGGATCCAACTCAGGTGGTCAGACTGGGCAGTGAGAGCCTTTACTGGCTGAGCCATCTTGCCAACCCAAACTGACCAAATCTAACACATGTTATACAGCTACCATGCATCTCCACGTCAAAAGACTAGAAAGAAAGATTTGAACATTTTCACTGTAAAGAAAGGAAAGGCAGGCATAGTATCCCATATCTGTAATCCTAGCAGTCTGGGAGCTGAGGCAGGAGGATAACTGAGAGTTCCAGGCCAGCCTGGGTTATGTAGCGAGCTACAGGCTAGTCCAAGATACAGAGTGAGACTCTACCTCAAGACAAAAACAGACACAAGAAGAGAGAATAGCAGCAAAACTCACACAAGACAAACCCCCACGAAGCTGGCAGCCGCCTTCAGGACAGGATTAGAGCACCACAGAATTTGACATCCGTGGGGTAGACTCACAGAGTCCTGAAATACATACTTGAAGAGGCAAAGCTGGGCCAGTGAGATGGTTCCTTGGGAAATGGCGCTTGCTGCCAAGGCTGACAAACCTGAGCTAGAGCTCCAAAACCCACATGAGGGACAGAGAGAGGGAGCAGGAGAGGGGAGGGGGGAAAGAGGAAAAGAGGAGGGAAGGAGCCGGGCGGTGGTGGCGCACGCCTTTAATCCCAGCACTTGGGAGGCAGAGGCAGGCGGATCTCTGTGAGTTCGAGACCAGCCAAG
>NW_004949172.1:243399-246838 GCF_000317375.1 Microtus ochrogaster | reverse complement strand
GGGAGGGAGAACAAGAACTAATACCCTCAAATTGTCCCCTGACCTCCACATGTGGTCACAGCATGAACATCGCACACACAATAAATGTGAAAAGAATTTAAAAAGGCAGGTACCAAAAGAAAGGGAAAAAAAAGAAAAAGAAAAAGAAAGAAAAAGGTACCAAATCTCAGAATAACAATATATGCTCAGAAAAAGATTTTTTAAAAAAAGTTTTCTGAGTCAGGGGTCTTGCTACATGAGATCCTCCTGCCTCAGCATCCCAGGTGCTGGGATTACAGGTGTACCCGACGTGCCTAGAATCTTGGAGTCATAGAGCACACACCGTCCTGGAGGTGGGCTGAGAGGCCAGGGGAGCTCCTGTTATTTGCCTCTGGGATTTACAAGCTTATGGAAAATTCCAAACAGAACCACCAAGGGCAGACAGCCTGGCAGTGGCAGCCAACACTTGCCAGGCATTTTCTGAAAAGTTTTGTATGGCAGCTGAGCCTGGTGGCTTATGCCTGCAAGCCAGCGCTTTCAAAGCTAAGACAGAAAGATCCACCCTGAGTTTGAGGCCACCTCGAGCAACATAGGGATTCCAGGCCAGCCTGGGCTATAGAGTGAGACCTTGTGTCAAAATAAAGTAATAAAAACATAAAAATAATAAACTAAGAATGGGATCAACCTTTGAAAGCAGCTTCCTGAGAATCATAGCTTCTTTTGAGATGTCTGCAAGATGTGGAAATGGTTTGTGCTCCCCAGGAGAACGGGGGGGGGGGGAGACTGATCATGGGCATTCTTGTCCCTGTTAAGAGGGTTTGCCCCTCAGAGGGACACAGCCCTCAATGCTTTTTAGTCCTTTCCTGAATCTTGAAAATATTTGCACGTGCAGCCCTGGGTGGATGTAGCTGCTGTGCCATAACAGAAGAGAAACGGAGACCTGCAGAAACAGAGGCAAACACACCTAATGCAGCAAGTCCGAAGGAGCAAAGAGATGGATGGAAGTCCTGATTAAAACACGCCCTGAAATGGGTCAGTGAGGAGGCTCAGTGGGTTAAAGTGCTTGCTTCGCCTGGCCTGACTACTTGAGTGTTATCCCTGGAACCCACGTGGTGGAAAGAGAAACCAACTT
Organism: Microtus ochrogaster; assembly: GCF_000317375.1. Lineage (NCBI taxonomy): Eukaryota > Metazoa > Chordata > Mammalia > Rodentia > Cricetidae > Microtus > Microtus ochrogaster. The sequence goes on along the minus strand of NW_004949172.1, from coordinate 245,727 downwards.
CCACAGGATGCCCTCTGACCTACACACACACGCACACACGCACAAACATGCATGCATGCACACACATGCACGCATGCACACACACGCACGCACACATACACACGCACACATGCACATCACACACACATGCACAAACACACGCGCGCACGCATGCACACACATGCACACCACACACACATACACAAACTCACGCACACACGCATGCACGCATGCACACACACGCACGCACACGCACGCACACACGCTGCATGGGAGGAACTGCTGTAACAGGATTGAGACTGTAGATCAGTTGGTAGATTTCATTCTTGGCACGCACAAAGTTCTGGACTGAATTTCTAGCACTATTTAGACAGGATATGGGGGTGCACATCTGTAAGCCCAGCACTCAGGAGGCGGGTGATGGTTGCATTGGCTACCTAGTGAATCTGAGGCCAATCTTAATTTCCAAAAATTGCCCTATGTTCGAAAAAGAAAAAAAGAAGGTTTTGACTCAGTGAAAACATCAAGGATGGAGTCTGAATCTCCAGCACCTCCTAAAAGGCAGACCGAGGGAGACACCGATGTAACTTCGGCAGCCCCCCACGCATATGCACATGTGTGTGTGTGCATCTGTACACATGTGAACTAATCCATATACACAAGCACATCACACAATGTGCTAAAAAGCAAAAGGGAAAAAAGCCACATATGGTGTCTCCGGCCTCTAATCCTAGCGCACAGAAGCCTGAGGCAGGTGGATCACTGTGAGTTCAAGGCTAGTGTTGGCTACAGTATGGGTCTTGTCTCAAAGCAAAAGCCAGAGCAGCTACCATTTTGTTCTTGAAGGGGAGAGTAGAGTCTTGCTATGTAGCCCAAGATATCCTGAATCTTCCTCCATCTTCCTGCCTCCACCACCTCAATGCCAGAATACAATGGACCACCATGCTCAGTGCATTTTGTTAGAACTTTCTATGCACTAGGCATCCACATAAATGCTTTTCACACACCAATGTGTTAACCACAATTCACAAATCTATACCATGATAAATCTCATTTTACAAACGTGGAAAACCAGGCAAGGAGCAGTCACAATCTTTTCATCTGCTCAGGGTCACAAAACTAGTAGGGAAGAACTGAGGATTCAACTTAAATGTGACTCCACAGCCTGGGTCTCCAGCCACTCACTCTCATTGATGCCTCGGGATGACAAGATAAAGGACAGATCCTGGTTCTGCAATCTTCTGACTGTCCTTTGCGGCTGTAAGGCCTAAATTGTACTGATCCCATTTCCCACGCAACATCCACAAACACTCGATGAATCCCACTCCCTTGTGACCACCACTAAAGCGGAGGAAAGGGGCCATGTCCTGTCTCTCTAAGCTGTGTAGAATTCACCCTCTGTTGGGTGTGAAAGCATTTTGGAGAGACCTGGCTGGGCGCTAGGAGCCCGGCGTCTTCAGCACCAAGGACAGCACCCGTACGCACGAAGCCTCAAGCCCGCAACATTTTTTTTTTCTTGGGCAGAGGTCACTAGGAACGTGTTCCTACAGGGCTCTCCACCCACTATGTCCCCCAGGATTTGGGAGAATTCAGGTTTATGTCTCTTCAATACCGGAGCTGAAAAATCCCAGTATCTTAAAACAAAGCCTTTGCTTTCTAGATGGACTTGAAGGAGCTCTCGCAGGCGTACTGCTAGCCGGCGTTGGACACTTCTCCTTTGTGTCAAGAGCTCGTGTATACGGGGATGAAGGGAAAACCCGGAGCGCTAGTATCTATCCCTGAGTTCCTCCTTTCACCCCCTCCTCCGACTGGGTCGGGGTCTCAAAAAACAAAAACAAACGAAAAACCCAAGACCGCAAATTAGGAGTTCTATCCTAAAAGCCCACTGGTCCCAGGCGCCATATCGTCATGGCAACTGGAGAGGCTCAGGAAACCATTGGTCCGCTCTCTGCCACACCCCTTACACCACCGCTTCCTGGTAACTAAGGCAACCAAGAGGCTGCCTTCTCGTCTCCATCCTTTCTAGACGAGTGGGTAGGACGGGGACCGGCTCCTCTCTTTCGCTAAGCAAAGCACTACATCCCCATAATGGGTATTAGGGAGGAGGAAGATAAAGAGGCTGATTCTAAAATTCTGGAAGGGTTGGGCTGTCACTGAAGTCACTTCCGGTGGACACAGGAAGTAGGAGGCAGGTTGCTTTGAGAGACAAGGGTGGAAAGGAAAGGAGCTGGAGTGTCTCCGGAAGGATGGATGAATGGGAGTGCCAGCCTTGATCTTCAATCCCTCTGAATCCAGCCCACTCCTAGGAGTGGAGAGCCCTTTCTAGACGATTAGAGCTGACTTCCGAGT
>NW_004949172.1:242564-243269 GCF_000317375.1 Microtus ochrogaster | reverse complement strand
TGTAGACCAGGCTGGTCTCGAACTCACAGAGATCCGCCTGCCTCTGCCTCCCGAGTGCTGGGATTAAAGGCGTGCGCCACCACCGCCCGGCCCTGACTTCCGAGTATTAACCACTAGCAGGCAGGCGTTTGACAGACGTTATCAGATCTTTTACAGAACCCACTGTGCAGGCACCTCACCATCGTAACAGAAACCCACTGTCATTTCCCAGCTGACCTGCTTGGCTCTGTCGGGGTTCATCGTGGTTTGGGGTTGAAGAATGTTGACCACCTCGGGCTTGGTCATCGCTTGAGGGATTTCTCGGACCTTCTCTGCGATAAAGCTGTGAACGGCATTCAAGGCCTCTGCCGTGCCCTGTACTAGGCATACCCGTTCTGTAGTTCCTGTTTAGCAAGGGACAGAGGGGGACACACACATCAGACAGCAATGGAGACATTCCTGACAGACTGGCCCCATTTCACGGAAAGGGAAAGCCAAAGATTGGGGAGTGAGTCTGGATCAGTTGATGTGGGTGATTGGTCCATCCATGGTGGGTAGCTAGCTGAGAGAATAAATGGAATCCCTGTTTTATAATCTGTACTTGCCTCCCTCCCCTAAAACAACCCTGGGGGGGGGGATGGAAGAATGATGCTTAAGTGCCCACAGCAGCCCTGGGCACGGGAGGTAGGGCTCAGCTGCCTCTTCCCAGTTCTTGTGGGCTCCCCC
>NW_004949172.1:238942-242464 GCF_000317375.1 Microtus ochrogaster | reverse complement strand
CCCTTCCAGAAGTGGAGAGCTTAGGCCCGAAACGGTTGCCACAGTAACTGGAACCCCCTTATCGGTCTGCCTGGCCGGGTCCTCAGCCCACCCCCAGGGGGATGAGGGATGAGGCTCGGTTGCCATGGCAACCTCTGAAAGCCTACAGCGCCTGGCCTCTGGGCTTTTGGAGAGGATGGGGAGAAAGTGGGGGGATGGGAAAGGCAGAAGAGAGGCCAGAGTGCAGCCTAGACCCACCAGATGGAGGTCTGGGGGGTGGGGGAGGGCAGGGGTGTGGCTAGGGGAAGAGCAGGCGAGGTCAAAGGCAGCTCTTAGAGAATGAGAGACTAGGAATAGAGGGTGGGGTAGCCGGTTTCCCATTCTGGAGATCCTCCAGGTACTGGCTGCAGGTCTGACCTGGCATTCTCTGTATGTGCATATTGGAAAAGGGGATGAGAGAAGCTGGGTGATGCTGAAATGTAAGCATGGGAGAGAAAGACTCTGGGTGACATTGCGATCTGTGTGTGTACCTGTGAAGCTGCTTGTGGGGAGCTATGTGAGCATCTGTATACTTGGGCAGGATTGGAAAGATGACCATATTGGGTGTGTATCTAAGCAAAAGACCAGAAGAGATTGCACTAGAAACATACTGTGTACTGAGGGTATAGTTTAACAGTAGAGCATCTGCCTAGAATCCCCCAGTGAAGGGATGGGGGTGTGACTCAGTGGTAGAGCCCCTGGCTAGAGTCCCCAATAGGGTTGTGGTTGTAACTCAGTCAGGTACTTACCTAGTATGCACAAGGTCCTGGATTAAATCCCCAGCAACACACACACACACACACACACACACACACACACACACACCCCAAAACAGGTGATATAGCATGACTGGAGTAACAAGGTTTGGAGCTAGAAGACTTTGGCATGCAAGCCACAGAGGCTGTGCAGTGATGAGCCCTGTCCATTGGCTGTCTGCATCTGCAACTGTGAAAGCAAGACAAAAAGGTGGCGTACACGCCTCTAGGTGTTCCCAAGCTGTCTGGGTGATGAGCATGTGGTGCAAAAATATCTGTACACACACACACACACGCACGCACGCACGCCCGTCATCATCCTTTTATTGGCTGTGTGGATATGAGGACACAGGCAGACTTAAGCGACTGTATGAGGCTGTCTGGATGGCAGGTGTACTGGTGTGCCCATCTCCAAGTGTGCGCATCACAGACAAAGAACCCTCGGCCATGCCTGATCCGTGTGAGAATATGAGTGCGTTGCTGTGCCTGGGCCTCACTAATGTGGTGTGTGAATGTCTCTGTCCCCAGGAGGGACTCGGTTTGTACAGTCAGCTCCCTGGGTCTGTAAAAGGTTTTTGAATGTGTGTCAGGCCCTGTGCCTATGTGTCTGGGACACTTAGTGCTGAGTGTCATTGTCTGTGGATCACTTCAGTGCAGTGTGCTCATTGTCCAAGCTTGACCTGTCCCTTGCTACTTCTCCGCCTGGCTCTTCAAATCCGCCATGTGTCTGGGGTGTCTCTGTCTGCTGGCCAATCGTGATGCCGAAAACCCATACCCTTGCCCTTGTCAACATAGTCCTTGCTTTTATGTCCCCCTCCACCCAAGAACAATAGCTTGGTGTGGGCCAAGGGTGAGTCAGCTGTAGGCTGCCTCTGTCTGGGTGTAAATAGGAAAGGGTGTGGGTTGGGCTGGGAATGAGGGTTGGGGGGGAAGGGAAACCCCAGGGACAGTGTGGGAGAAGTGGCCAGGGTCACCATCTCTGTATGACTTCCTTCCAACTCAGGAAGTCTGTGTGCATCTACCTCCGTGTAGTTCTTACACCGAGGTTCACAGGAGTTTGGTAAGGGGGACCCTGCTACTTCCTGAAAAAAGTGTCCTATAATAACAGCTGGTGGTTACATAACATTCAGCGCCAGGCCCTGTTCTGAGGACATGCTGCTTGTTCACCTGACATATGAGCCAGGCCATGTCTCGGTTGTCTTGTTGTCCTGCTAAGGACACTGAGAGGTAGGTCTCTGGTCTTGTCCCGGATCACCCAGGTGGTACAGAATCATCAGAACTTGTGTGTGTGCATAGTTCAGGGGACAACCTCTGATGTTGGCTGGCTCTCACCTTTCACTGTATTTGAGACGGGGTGTCTTGCTCCCCCCATGTATGTAGTAGGCAGACTAACTCTCCCACAAGCATTTGGAGATTCTCCTGTCTCTGCACTGGGAGGACAGACATACCCTCCTGCACTCTACTTTCCGTGGCTCCTGGGATTTGAACTCAGGTACCCATATTTGCATGGCCAGGGCTTTGCCAGCTCAGCTGTTTCCCCGGGTCCGTCATCCGGCATTTTGAACACAGTTGTCTGGCTTCAGAGTTCAGAGTCTTTTTCCCTTCAGTTTTGAGACAATGTCTTTCTTTGTAGTCCAGATTGGCCATGTACCTGCCATCCTCCTGCCTTAGTTTACCAAGTACTGAAGTGACACACATATGCCACTATACCTAGTATAGGTTCTGTGCTCTTAATCCTAATCCAGCCAGTGCTAAATTTGGGATTCTTTGAGTTGTCTTTCGGTTCCAACTTCCCATGTGCTGGAATTACAGATAGACACCACCATGCCTGGTGAGAATGTGAGAATTACAGATAGGCACCACCATGCCTGGTGAATTACAGATAGACACCACCATGCCTGGTGAGAATGTGAAAATGAGCAACGGGAAGGCATACACAACAAAAGCTTTGCTCCTATTTTTTATTTGTTTAAAAACACTTAGTGTTTTGTTTAGATCCGTGTGTGTGTGTACTAGAAGAGAGTGCCATATCCTCTGGAACTGAAGTAATAGGTAAGTGTGAGTCACCTGATGTGGGAATTGAACTCAGGTCTTCTGAAAGAACAGCAAGCATTCTTAACTGCTGAGCCATCTCTCTAGCTCTGGAGATTTGCTTTGAATGATTTATTTATTTATTTTTATTATTTATTTATTGTGAATACAGTGTTCTGTCTGCATACATGCCTGCAGGCCATAAGAAGGCACCAGATCTCATTATGGATGCATGTGGTTGCTGGGAATTGAGCTCATGACCTTTGAAAGAGCAGTTAGTGCTCTTAACCTCTGAGTCATCTCTCCAGCACCCCCCTTTTATGTGTACAAGTGCTGGCCTGCATGCGTGTTTGTTCCTGCAGTGCTCATGGAGAGGCCAGAAGAGGGCGTCATATGCCAGAGAATGGGAATTACAGATGGTTGTGAACCACCATGTGGGGTGCTGGGAACCAAACCTGGTTCCTCTGGAAAAAAAAGCCAATGCTCTTAATCAGTCAGCCATCTCTACAGCTTTGAAGCTTTGCTTTTAATGTTAAGGAAGAACAAGAATGACATCATTTAGTAAACATTTCAGATTTTACACTTTGGGGCTGGGAATGTTGTTCAGTGTTAGAGGACCTGCCTAGCTACCCTGAGGCCCTGGGTTTAATTCTTAGAACTGTAAAAAAATGATAGAAGGAGCCGGGCGGCGGTGGCGCATACCTTTAATCCCAGCACT
>NW_004949172.1:219878-237808 GCF_000317375.1 Microtus ochrogaster | reverse complement strand
CACAGGATCTTGCTAAGTTACCAGTGCAGGCCTTAAACCTGTGATCCTCCTATTCTACCCTTCTGAGTAGTTGGAAGCACTGGTCCACACCGCCATGCCTAACCTAATCTCACACTGCCACACTGTTCTCTCCTGTTTCCTACATGTTGGCCTCATCCTACAGCAGACATCTCTCAGCATTTGTTGTGTGGCCCTTGTGGGGTCCCTTCTGCACTCATCCCTAGCTCACCTGAAGTTGCTACTGCAGGCTACTACTCTGAGCAACCCCATCTGGCCTCCCTCGTCTGGGTCAAACACTTCATGTCATTGCCAAGCTCTCTCTGCCCTTCCTAGTCTGGCTCTGGCCACTCTGGGTCATCATCAGCCAGGGTTCTGTCTCCCTGGCTCGAGATCCAAGAGAACAAGAATTCCTTTATTGTTGTGTCCACATGTCTGTCCATCCTGGTCATAGAGGAGGAGAGTGTGTGTTGAATGACTGAATGAAAGGGTGTCAGCCAGGAGGTCTCAGGAATGCACCCCGGACTCATGCAGAAATAACAGTTCTGGGTTCTTAGGAACAGAAGCAGGGTGGGGTTGGGAGGCGCTGAAAGTCCTGGATTGTTCAGGTCAGGAGTTGGTGGTCTGTCTATGAGATGGGACAGACGTGGCTCACATGGGCTTGGTCATGAACAAAGTATGTGGTATCAAGGACTGTCCTATCTTTTGGGGTGTCTCAGTAGTCTGGGGTGAAGGACTGAGTTGGGAGGAGGGAATGTTACCATCTCATAGCACAGAATGTGATGCAGAGGCAAGGAGCCAAATGTCCTCAGCCAGAGATGTCCCAGGCAGAAAGGTCTCACCCACATGGTGTGGGCTAGAAGGGAAAAGAGGAAACTGGGCCAGGACGATGGAGGAAAGGAGGTGGGGCACCTGGGTCACTAGATTTTTCTCTAAATTCTTGGTCAAAGCAGCTTAGTGAGATGGGAGGCAGGGAGGGAAGGGAGGAGGGCAGGGAAAAGAGGAAGATAGAGGAGATGGGGGAAGAAAGAGAGAGAAAGAGAAGAAGCAAGAGTAAGAGAGAGAAAGAGAGCAAGTACTGATGAAAGGGAGGGATGGAAGAGAGCGAGCAGGGGGGAAAAGAGAAGGAGAGGGAGAAGGGGAAATGGAAGGATGGGAGAAGAGGGGTGGATAGAGAGAAAGGGAGGAGGGGAGAGGGTTAAAAGTGAGGAGAGAGGGAGGGAGGAAGGCGAAGGGGGAGGAGAGGTAGAGAACTAGGGAGAGGGAAGGTTGGGAAGAGAAAGGGAGAAAGGGAGGGAGGGAAGGAGAGAGACGAAGGAAGAAAGGGGGAAGCAGAGAGAGAGGAGAGATAGAGAGAGAGAGAGAGAGAGAGAGAGAGAGAGAGAGAGAGAGAGAGAGAGAGATCCAGATCCTGTGCTACATCTCTGGCATCTGACCTAAAAAGATGCAAGAGGATTACGGATGAACTAGAACGGGTGGGCAGTGTGTCAGAGTAACTCTATGGCCTTCCCGGGGTTCCTAGAGGCCAAAGCTCAGGCTATGCCCTTGGGAGGAAGCAATGGAGGGTGAGAGACCTTGAAGGGTCTTAGAGAGGGCAGAGGATTGTTCAAACACGTGTGGTTGTGGGCTGGGGATGTCGCTCAGTGGTAGAGTCAGTGCCTAGCGTACAGGAAGCCTTGGGTCGGATCCCCAGCACTGCACATGTTTCACACAATGGCAGCAGAGCCTGCAATCCTAGCATGTGGGGTGTGAAAGCAGGAGGACCAGAAGTTCAAGGTCATCCTTGGTTATGTGGTGGGCAGTGAGGCCTCAGTGCTTCCCAAGACAAACAAAACAAAATAAAACAAAACAAAACAAAAACAATGTGGATGAGAGAGACCAAGATGGAGTCTAAGGAGAGGCGGGAATGGGCTGGGCTGAAGTCAGTGAAGAGAAGAAGAGCCATGGGAAGCTGAGGCTCTGTAGGATAGGCACCCAAAGGGTGGCAGAGACAAGAGAACAGAGGCAGAAGCCAGAAGCATGGGCCTCACTGAGGGGTGCTGTTAAGTGGGCTCAAATAAAGTTTTGAAGCAGGGTGGGGTGGGTGGTGAGATACTTGGAAGGGAAACAGAGGGAGATGGGGGGACAGAAAAAGATGGCAGACAGAAGGACAGACAGATGGACCAGAGAAGACAGGAGATGGGAATACCCAGACAGATCTCTAGAGACAAGAGCAGAGAGAGGGGCAGAACGAAGCAGAGAGAGGCAGAAGGGCATAAAAGATGGGACGGGCAGAAACAGCTGTGTGAGAAGCATCAGGCAGGGCATGGTGGCGGGTTTGTCTGTGATCCCAGCACTGGGCCATAGGGGAAGGACTGGAGGTTACAGGCCAGAATGGCTACAGGGTGAGACAGTCTCTTTTCAAAATGCCCCAAGAAAATAAACCAGGCACGGCGGGGCACACATCTGTAATCCTAGCACTAGGAGTTCAAGGTCAGTTTTGGCTATACAAGGAAGTTCCAGCACCAAATCAATTGGGGAAAAAATGAAAGAAAAGAAAAAAATAAAAAAGTGCCCCCTCTTCAAAACAACTCAGAGGAGACTAAACTGGATGCAAGCTAGGGTAACAAGTCCAAATGGACAGAGGGGTATGAGTAATTCGGATGGCTGCCCCCGTCCAGTCCCACGACACCTGCCACCCTCCCCACCCTGGCTGCTCCAACTGACCGGAGGCGGCAGGTGTGTGGGAAGGGACGCAACTGCCTGGCATAATGCAAATGAGGTCATGAATATGCAGCAGCTCATTGTCTGGCCCTGCCCCCACCCCCATCTGCTCAGGCCAGGCCCCTTGGGTTGCAGGCAGCTCAGACTTTTTATGGGGAGGAAAGGCAGGCCCCCTCCGTTACTCTAACTATCTCTAACACAACCTTCCTCACACCCAGAGCTCAGGAAAGCGGAGAGGAGAGAGGTCTAGCTCAGGTAACTGGCGTGTCTGGGGCTTACCTGGGTAGAAGTCTTTGGACTTAGATAGCTTGATGGTGGCTCCTGTCTCCTTCTGCAGCTGCACGATAGTCTGGCCACCTTTGCCAATGATGGAGCCGGCTGCGTAGCTGGGGATGAGCACCTTCAGGAAGTACTCGCCTTCCTCTGCAGGGCATACAGGGTGGGAGGAAGGGAGAGAGGGAAGGAGGGAAGGGTCCCATTTTAGGAAGGCACCTCCAGGAAGATCCCAGCATGGGCCCCAGCAAGGAAATCACAATGGCCATGACAACAGCCGAAGAAAGGCAGCACAGAACCATCTTCACTCGCTCACTCATTCCATCTTTTTTTTTTTTTTCTTCTTTGCAACCAAGTTTTTCTGTGCAGCCCTGGCAGGTCTGGAACACACTCTGCAGACCAGGCTGGTCTCAAGATCACAGAGATCTGCCTGCATCTGTCTCCCCAGTGCTGAGATTAAAGGTCACCATGCCTGACCCACATTCAATTTAATTTTTTTTGAGACAGACTCTCACATAGGCCAGGCTGGTCTCAAACTATGTAGCTGAGGATGGCTTTGAATTCCCCAAGTCTATGTCTCCCAAGTACTGGGATCACAGGAGTTCAGCATGACACCTAATTCAGACGGTGCTGGGGATGGAACTCACGGTCTCACACCTGCCAGGCGAGCACTCTGTCAACTGAGGCGCGTCCCCAGGACTTATTCCTTCATTCAACAATGGCTGAGCACCTGCTTGTGTACATACTTGGCACGAGTGTGTGGAAACAGCCATGAAGAAAACAGCAAAAGCTCCCTGCATTTTGTGTGCAAATAAGGCCATGAGAATTTGAGTAATCTAAGCTAGAGCTCAGAGAATCATGTTCTTCTGGAGAGCAGAGACTCTATGGTTCGTGCAGGATGGGAGGAAGTAGTATGAGCAAAAAGAAGCAGGAAAAGGGGTGGGGAGGATAGAGGAGTGCAAGATCAGAGAGAAAAGCCAGGAAAGGCCTTCCCCCAAGTGCATATTCTTAACACTATCACACACTTACTGTTTTAGGGTACTGGGTATTGAATTGAGGGTCTCTTGCAAGTACTTTATTACTAAACCTCACTCCCAGCCCCTCACTGGGGGATTCTAGGCAGGGGCTCTACCACTGAGCTGTGCCCCAGTCCCCTTTAAAATTTTTGGGACAGGGTCTCACCAAGTTGCCTAAGGCTGGTTTTGAACTCACTCTGTAACCTATGCAACCACTCGACTTGGGGATTAAGTCTCCTGCCTCAGCTTTGAACTGAGATGACAGTCCTCTGGCCATCAGACCCAGTCTGAGTAGGCATATTTCCTCTTCATTCCTCTGCAGCACCTGCCAAACAATTCCACTGGAAGTACTTCACAAACATCAGTTACTTTGATTCTCACACTGGCCCTGTAAAGAAACTCATTCTACAGATAAAGAAACAAGGTTAATGAAGAATCATCCCGGAGTCACTGAGCTGGGTAGGGTACAGAGCTGGAATGTGAACTCGGCCTGGCTCTGGAGTCCATGTCCTGGGCTATCATCACTGAGGTACAATAGAGGAGGTGAGCCACAGGGCAAAAGGGAAGAACCTGAGAGGAGGGTGTGTGAGTCCTTAGGAAAATCAAGGAGGTGATTGGTCAGGTGGGAGGGAAGAGGGTGCTGGTGCAGTGGGAAGCTGGTGAGCCACGGTAATGTCTTTGGCTCTTACTCCAAGCGGGATGGGAGGATCAAGGGGGTGTGAACTAATTTGGGGTTTGAGAACATTTCTCTGGGGCCAGCAAGATGGCTCAGCGGCAAAAGGAGCTTGCTGCCAAGTCTGATGACTTCAGTTCAATTCCCAGGACACACACTGTGGAAGGAGAGACCTGACTCCTACAAGATGTTCTCTGGTGCGTGTGCATGCATGTGCATACACACAGAGGTAAATAAATAAGCAAAAACATGATTTTGAGGCAGTGTCTCTCTATTACATAGCCCTGGCTGTCCTGGAAACCACTGTGTAGACCAGGCTCATAGACATCCAATTGCACCTCTCTCTAAGTTCTGGGATTAAGGCATGTGCCACCCTGTCTGCCTTTGGGCTACAGATACAGCAGAGTGCTTTGCCTAGCATGCTTGAAGCCTTAGGCTTAACCCCCAATACCACAGAAATCAAGCGTGGTGGTGCACACACCTATGATCCCAGCACCCGGGAGGCAGAGGCAGGAGGTCAGGACTCTCCGCGGCTACACAATATGTTTGAGGTCAGCCTGTGCTATATGAGACCCCATCTCAAAAACAAGACAAAACAAGAATGTTCCTGTGATGCTGATGACAGGAGCAGATTGCATGGATAGGAGTGAAGGAGACAGTGTTACCAGAGGTGAGGGACACTGGGCTGACTTAGGGAGCCACGACAGAGGAAATGGACAAGGGCTGGACTGAGGATTCTCACTTCGTACATGGTTGGGGAGTGCATACATGTCTGCAGGTGTGTCTGCATGTATGCAGTGACAGCAGGCTAGCACGGGATGTTCTCGTTTTTTGAGAGAGACCTCATTGGTTTGAAACTCAATCACTGTGTAGGCTAAGTTTACCTTATACAGACCAGAGAACAACTGTGGGCGTCAGTTCTCTCCTCTCACTGTGGGGAACCCTGAGGACTGAACTAAGGTCATCAGGCTTGACAGCAAGCATCTTTACCTGCTAGGCCATTTTTCCCCCTGTGTAGCCCTGGCTATCCCAATCTCTGTAGACCAGCCTGGTCTTGAACTCAGAGATCCATCTGTCTCTGCCTCCCAAGTGCTGGGTGTAGAGAGAGCCCGCCTTTTGGGGGCGGGACGGCCTCGGGCAAATGTCCCACTAAATCATCTTGCTGACTTCTGGGCAATCATTCTTAGAGACCAATGTCCTTGGTAATGCAGCCATGCATAAAACACCTAGTTACCACATCCTTAAGGCAAACCTCTAACCTAACTCTCAGCTTCTAAACTACAGCCTTTGCAGTGGGAGGCCTTTGGTGACACACCCTGCTATTCAACTTTGCTTCCCATCACCCATGGGCACCAGAGTCACTGTTCTTTTACTTCTTCGAATATTACCTGCTCCTTCCCACCCCCAGGCCTTTGCGGATGTCCTCTGCCTGGCACTTCCTCTCTATCTTGTCATTTGGGGGCTTCACTGCAACACTGTTTATTCTCACAACCTTTCCTGGAACACTGAGAATGGAGAGCCCCCCCCCACAAACACCTTGAACCCTCTGTCACACAGGGCCAACATGAACCACATCAACGGAGTGCACCTCTGTGTCCCTTGCACTGTGTGACAGCACACAGTAGGCTGGGGATAAAAGTGGGAAAAGAAAGGAAGCCATTCTGCTTCTAAGGCTTAAGAGCCTTACTTGTTTCCCAGGGATTTCAACTTTTTCTTTTAAGTATAGGATGTCTAATTTTACCATCAAACATGAAACCTCAACTGGTAGTATGGTTAGCAAAGCTGCCCCCCAGAGCAGATAAAAGAACTGTTATTTGTAGTTGGGAGGTGTGGCTCAGTGGTAGAGCCCCTGCCCAGAATCCCCCAGTGAGGGGTGGGGTGTGGCTCAGTGGTAGAGCCCCTGCCCAGAATCCCCCAGTGAGGGCTGGGGTGTGGCTCAGTGGTAGAGCCCCTGCCTAGAATCCCCCAGTGAGGGGTTGGGGTGTGGCTCAGTGGTAGAGCCCCTGCCTAGAATCCCCCAGTGAGGGGCTGGTGTGTGGCTCAGTGGCTCATGGCTCAGAGACTTGCCTAGAGTACATCAGTGTGAAGCATCTGCCTACCACGTTCCAGGTCCTGAGTTCCACTCCTAGTGTTGCACAAACTATAGAAAGCTGATCTGGATGGGTAGGTGTTAAATTCTTTCCTCCTCAGCATGGGTCCTTCAGAGTGAGGGTTCTGGGTTCCTACTACGTTTTGTATAGTGGTGTGGGGTACAGTGGCTGGACTTAGCCTTCTAAGCATAAGGAGGAAGTCAAGAATAAATGGGTTTTATTGAGCCCAAGGCAATCCTCTTAAAATGGCCTAATCAGACCACTAAGCCTATTAGGTAATTAACCCCCCTCCTCAGCCCAGGGAAACTTCTCATCCATCATTGGACCCCTGCTCAATTCACTTTCTTTCTTTTATCCCCCCTTACTTTTTTTTTTTTATGCAGCTTAGCCTTGTATCCTAGGCTGGCCTCAAATTCATAATCCTCCTGCCTCAGTCACTCAGGTGCTGCACTGACAGGCTACATCAAGATGACTATCTCTCCTAGGTTCCCTTTGGATGCTCTCAAGTGTCTATCTCTGAAAGCTGGGCTGTCCACACCTCATTCCCTCTGTCCTGGACTCCCTCAAGCTCCAGCTGGGGACTTCCATACAGAGCAGACAGGCAATCCCAAGTGAACCGTGAATTTTGTTATTGAAAGTCTGGATGGCAGATGGGTGGTGGTGGTGCATGCCTTTAATTCCAGTACTCAGGAGGCAGACACAGGCAGATCTCTGTGAGTTTGAGGCTAGCCTGGTCTACAAAGCGAGTTTCAGGCTAGGCTTCAAAGCTACACAGAGAAACCTGACTTTAAAAACAAAACAAACACACAAACAAAAAACAAAAAGAAAAGAAAAGGAAGTCTGTATGGCTTTGGATACTTCATCCCACATCTTTTCTGGCCTCAGTTTCCTAACAGTAAAATTGGGGACACAGTAGCACTGACTCTCAGGGGACATAATCATGCGCTTAACAATGAACCGGGAAGTAGCTGGAATGTTCTGGGCACACAGCACTTACACACACCATATGCCACCTATCATCACTACCCTTTGTTGTCTATGTGTTGTTTTTGAGACTGGCAGTCTGTCCTGAAACTCACTCTGTAAACCAGCTCTCCAACTCCCAGAGATCCTCCTGCTTCAACCTTTCAAGAGCTTGTAGTAAAGTCCTGTTCAGTGCTCAGCACAGAATGGGTGCTCTCTGGGTAGAAAACCAATGCTTGAAGTTGGGGGGGTTTGTTGGGAGGTAGGAGAAAGAGGGGGAACTCTTTCCCTTACCATCTTGTCTACCCAAACTGTGCCCCACTTTTTGGAAGAGAAATGATTTCTTTTAGCCCACCCTCTCTCTGTATGTATGTATGCAGCACACATAGAGATCAGAGAATAATCTGTGGCTGCCAGTTCTTTCCCTCTGCTTAGGACATCACAGGCAGTAGTACATGCCTTACCAGCTGAGTCATCTCACCTGTTCTTTTACTTTCTTTCTGTGGTTCTAAAGATTGAATTGAACTTAGGGCTTCCTATATACTAGACAAGTGCTCTACCACTGAGCCACACCCCAGCCCCTCACTGGGGGATTCTAGGCAGGGGCTCTACCACTGAGCCACACCCCAGCCCCTCACTGGGGGATTCTAGGCAGGAGCTCTACCAGTGAGCCATGCCCCTAACCCCCACGTAGGTAGATTTTAAGCAAGTGCTCTACCACTAAGCTATATTTTCCAGCCTTCTTTTTAGTTTTTTGAGATAGGCTCTAAATTATCCAGAATGACCTTCAATACACACACCTCCTCGCCTCAGTCTCCAGAGCAGCTGGAATTACAAGCCAGTGCTTTCCCACCATGCCTGGGGATGGCCTCTTGATACAAGAGAAACTCCACACCTAGTTTCCTGTCTGGAACCTCTCTAGTACCTCCCTTTGTAGAGTGTTGTCATTACAGTTTGTTTGTTCCCCTCACCTGTGTGTGTGTCTGTGCATGTGTGCACGTGTGCGTGTGTGCATGTGTGTGTACGTGTGCATGGGTGCCACGGCAGGAGTATGGAGGTCAGAGAATAACTTTGTGGAGCCGATTGTCTCCCTGCTACCATGTGGGTCCTGGGGAGTGAACTCAGATCATCAAGCTTATTAGGAAGTTTTGTTTTTAATCCGCTGAGCCATCTCACCAGCCCTCTAGCTTTCTTCTTCCATATACTTGATTTCTGCCCTCCTATGCACTCCCGAGTCACGACATCTCTCCTTCTCCTCTTCTTTCCCCCACTTTCTGCAAGGAGCTCCCCTTGAACAGCTGCCCAATTCCCATGCTTGCATTAGATCCTGGGGATAGAGCAGGAGGCCCACACAGACAATTAATTTTTCCTTAAACTTTTAAGACACAGAAACACATTTATTTAAAGGGGCAAATTCTGGACCAGCAAGATGGCTCAAGAGATTTCAAGTCAGGTATGGCTGTGCATGTCCTGTATCTTAGTATTCAAGAAGCTGAAGTATTTGAAATGTCCAGTCCAGCCTGGATTGCAGAGGGAGTTTCTGTTTTAAAAAACCCACCAAACCCAAACCACTGGGGTTCCATCCCTCAGTTCCACTGTGTGGAAGAAGAGAATTGACTCTTTAGGCCGTTCTTTGAATTCTTTGACCCCCGCTTGTGCATCACCTCATAGGTACACACATGCACACGCACGCGCGCACACACACATTCTTAGTGAATATCTAATTAACTAAATAAATGTAATGAAAACAAACAACGGTGCTGGAAGGGACACAGAGAGCACAACAGGGCATGATGGGACACACCTGTAATTCAAGCACCCAAGAAGCATTAACAGGAGAGTCAGGATAACACAAGCCTGGACCACAGAGAGAGCTGCAGGCCTACCTACCCAACATGAGACCCTGTCTCCGAAAAGAAAAACAAGAACAAAACCCAAACAAAACAAAATATAGCCAAGTTTCTCTCAGATGTAGAATCCATCTAATTATCGGGATTGTGGATGTACTCAGAGGTAGTTGCTTGTCTAGCATGTATGATGTCCTATGTTCAATCCCCAGCACCATGGAAGCTGGGCACAGTGGCACACACCTGTAATGTTAACATTTGGGTAACAGGAGAATCAAGAGTTCAAGGTCATGCTGGGCTACTTACAGAGCTTAAGGGGAGCCTGGACTACTTAAGACCTTGTCTCAAAAAAGTATGTATGTATATATGTGTGTATGTATGATCCATCCATACATCTATCATCCATATAAGACATGAAGTCAGAAGAACCATTGGTATTGGGGAAGAAAGGGAGGGACAAGAGAGGGTAACTGAGGGTAAGTATGAACAGAGCACAACGGTATACTTATGAAAATGTCACAACAAGGGGCCAGTCAGATGCCTCATCAGGTAAAGGCATTTGCCACCGAACCTAACAACTCGAGCTTAATCCCTGGGACCCACAAGGTGCAAGTAGAGAACCGCTATTCTCAGACCTCCACACACGCACATATATCCACACACATTCTAGTATTCATGTGTGCACATGTGCACACACACAAAATGAATGAAAGTATAAATTTAAAATGTTAAAAATTCACAATAAGACTCATTGCTTCACCCACAAAAAAAAAAATCTGAAAGAAAATAATCCACCAAAAGAGTAGTTGGGATGATGAAGGTGGATGGAATTAATACAGGCCAATTGGTATAAGATAACACCACTTTAATATAAAAAACACACTCACGCAACTGAAGTTCCCGCGATGCCCAGAAACAGGAAACAGGAAGAAAGGGTCACCAGTGTCTGTGCACGCCAATATATATACATTTGCCCGAGGCCGTCCCGCCCCCAAAGGGC
The DNA here is from genome assembly GCF_000317375.1 of Microtus ochrogaster. Classification (NCBI taxonomy): domain Eukaryota; kingdom Metazoa; phylum Chordata; class Mammalia; order Rodentia; family Cricetidae; genus Microtus; species Microtus ochrogaster. The sequence continues at coordinate 227,246 of NW_004949172.1, read as the reverse complement.
GGGCTCTTTCTACAGGATGAGATTTTAAAACCCCTGCCAATAATTACAGTTGTGCAGGTGGCAATGGTTTTTCCTCTTTTCAACATAACTCACAATAGCCAAAAAGAAAATAAAAGCACTCGCGGGTGATGAGCCCTCCTGACTGTAGAAACTCAAAAACATTAACTCCAGGAGTTCCCACTGTGGACCTCAGGCTAGCACCTGTCCTTTCTAGAAACTTCCACCTAGCCTTCCTGCTTGGGGTGTGTCACACCATGGAGTCCCACCTCTTTTGGGAAGGAACCAGGCCTCTGTCTGCTACCACAAAGGAAGAGTCGTTGACCTTGGCTGAACCTGGAACCCCCAGACTTCACAGGCCTTCCTTTCCCTGTCTGAACAACCAACCCTGAACTTTCTGTGCCTGCGAGGAAGCTCTGCCAGAGGCCAGAGCTCGCCCTTGTCCACTCCCAGCCTATTCTAAGTAGCTCCTTTGGGATTCCTGCAGTTCCCAGAGCCCAGTGACAGGGAAGCTGAGGAGGAAAACCTCCATGCCCCTTTTGCACCCATCTCCTCCAGGGCTGCAATGTCAAGCATGGCCACCTCAAGACAAAGCTGGCTCAGCTGACTCCTGTCTACTATGCCCCTGGCCAACTCTTCCCTTCATGCCCAACCCCCTCATGATGCCTCCAGTCCACTTAACCAGTCCACTGCCTTAACAAATACAGTTTGTCTACCCGAGAGATAAGAGTGAACTCACTGTCACAGAGTGGATCCTGTAAGGTGACTTAGTTCCCTAGGGGATCACCAGTGACAAAATTAGAGTCCAGGCTGAGGTAGTGCTACACATTTCTAATCTTAAGACTCAAGAGACAGAGGCAGGAGGATTGCTGCAAGTTCAAAGCCAGGCTGGGCTACACACCTAGACTATCCAAGGTTACAAAACTCTTGTCTTGATACAAAACAAGAGAAAACACCACATGCACACGTGTACAAACCAAAAAGCTTTTGAGACTTGAGAGGGACAGCTCAGTGGTTAAAAGTATTTGCTGTGCAACCATGGGAATCTGAGTCTGGATTCTAGCACCTATACAAAAAGTCTCACACTCAAATATGCCTTCAACCCAGTGCTGTGGTGGGTGGAGACGCGAGGCTTGCTGGTGCTTGCCTGCTGTCAGCCTAGCTGAGAAAAGCAAGATCCGTGTTCAAGCAGAGACCCCAGCTCAAAAGAATAAGGCAGAAGGTGATAGAGGAGACATGGAGATCTTCCTCTAACGCGCGCGTGCGCACACACACACACACACACACACACACACGCACATGCACGCGCACACACACACACGCACACACATACACACGCACAAATGCATGTACATGTGCACACAAGCACGCACACATGCACACACACAGCATGCACATGGTATCAAAGAAGCACACATCTTAGAGAGGTGGTTTTGGGTGATACCAGGTCTAGAGGGAACCAAAGTTGGGGTGTTGTCCTCATGGTACCTGTTCTTGGTGGGGGTTGGGAATGTCACTGGAAACATCAGGAGAGGATGTTACCAGGGAAAGTCAAGTGACATCAAGGTTATGGTATGGAAGCATGTGCTAGGGAGGGGTTGAACATCAGGGCATTTGGGGTCCCCTTATACACAATCATGTGCCAATTTGTGCAGAAGAGCAAGTTATCTGGATTGTGCTTGCTCAGAGTGACATCCTGAAGATGTGACACTATCAGAGAGACCAAGAGACCAGTGCAGTGGGCCTGGAGACACGGGGTAGGGCACTTGCCTAGCGTATATGAAGTCCTGGGTCCAATTCTATAGCATACCAAAACAGAAGAAAAGAGGGCGGGGGGGGGGGAAGAAGGGCGGTGCTGGCAGGATGGCTTACCAAATGGAGGTAAGCCTGCCACCAAATCCAACCTGAGTTTGATGCCTGGGACCCATACCATGGAAGGAGAGAACCAGCTTCCACAAGCTGACCTGATGTGCCCCATCCACTTGAACGAATAAATATAATAAGATTGTAAACAAAACAAATCAAACAAAAAGCAACAGTGAAGCCCCCTTAGGCGACTTTCCCTTTATTGACAAAAAACAAGACAAAAAATGGCTATTCTGGGACTGAAGAGATGGCAAGCCAGTTAAGAGGGCATTCTGTCTTGGCAAATGTCTGGAATGCCATTGGCAGTACCCACATCTGGTAGCTTACAACTGCTAGTAACCCCAGCTCTGGGGGGATCTCACACCTCTGGCCTCTGAGGGTACACACACACAAGCATATGCACACACACAATTTAAAACAATAAAGCTATTTTTTAAAAAAGGATTATCCTTCCACATTCTCGGTAGGTAGAATCACAAGCACAATAGATGGGGTGGCTCATTTGTGACAATATACGCCAGCAAGAAGCCTGGAGTTTGGATCCCCAGGACCCACACGGATGTGGGGGCAGTTATCATGTCTAGGCTCACAGGGAATTTCAGTAACTAGAGAGAACCGCCCAGTTCCGCCCAGTTCAGTCAGTTTATCTAGAGCAGTAAATCCCACTGACCCCATTTTCCAGAGGGGAGACTGAGGCTTGGAGCATTAATAGCCCTTGCTGAGAGTCCCATGCCAAATACACCATGGCAGAATGCCTTGAACCTTGCAAGGTTTCCTTTCACAACTTTTTGTTTAAGTTTTAGATTTATTTATTTTATATGTATAAGTGATTTGCTTAAGGGAGCACATGCGAGAAAAACACTCAGAGACATAAATCTTAAAAAAAAAAAAAAAGTTTGCTGGCACTGTTGGTATGTGGACCACATGTGAGCCTAGTGCCCTCAGAACTCAGAAGAGGGCAGTGGGTCCCCAGGAACTGTAGTTCTTAACTCTTAACTGCTGAGCCATCTTTCCAGTTCGCATCCACCCAGAGCTCAGAGCTCTTGTCCTGGTGGCGTGTGCGTGTGTGTGTGTGTGTGTGTGTGTGTGTGGTGGGGAGGGATTCTGGGATTGAGATCTGGGTGAGGAGGTCCTGGAGTATGAGTTATGTCTGTGCCTGCAGATGGTGGGCCAGACGAGATTATCAGGTCACTATAGTTAGCGCTGAAGAATTACAGTCTGCCCTACAAGTGACACTCTGTTAAATTCATTTTTTATTATTGTGTGTGCGCATGATGTATGTGTGGGCCTGTGGGCCATGATATATGCACGGAGGGCGGAGGGATCACATCCACATGATTAGGATTATGCAGCAAGCACCTGTACCAGCTGAGCCAATTGAGGCTTTCTGTGGGGGCATTAAGTCTACCAGACAGTTCCCCTGCCCCAAACCTCTGTGCCTTGGACATGCTAGGCAAGTATTTGATTGCCGAGTCACACTCCCAGCCCCTCACTGGGGGATTCTAGGCAGGGGCTCTACCACTGAGCCACACCCCAGTCTCTCGCTGGGGGATTCTAGGCAGGGGCTCTACCACTGAGCCACACCCCAGCCCCTCATTGGGGGAGTCTAGGCAGGAGCTCTACCATAGTGGCATGCACCCAGGCTCCTACTAGCAGGGGCTCTACCACTGAGCCACACCCCAGCCCCTCATTGGGGGAGTCTAGGCAGGAGCTCTACCATAGTGGCATGCACCCAGGCTCCTACTAGAGGATTTTAGGCAAAGGCTGCATAGCTGAGCTACATCCCCAGACCCATTTTTATTGGTTTATTCATTTTACTGTTTTTTGTTTTTTTTTTTAACTTTTGAGACAGGGTCTGGCTATGCAGTTCAGGATGGCCTTGAACTTTCAATCATATCACCTTAACTTCTCTCTCTACAGCTGGGATTACAGGCAGTTTTTTAATGTCTTCAAATAACTCCCGAGGTTGGATTTTCTTCCAGTTTCTTGCCCTGAGTAACATCCTTTTCCTCCCAGTGGCATTTGTCACCCAGCCAGGTATCCAGACACCTGTCAGAGGAGCCACTAGCTCCTGTCCCTCCCACCCCCATTGCCCTAACGAGTTTGTTTGGTCTGCTATCACCTGTGATGCCCTAGTCGAGCCCTTCACTCTGTGAACCTTAGTGTCCTCTTTAACAGGGCATCTGCCATAGACTCTGTCCACACAGCAGAGCCAGCCTCGCAAGTTCAAATCATAGTCCTGTTTCTTCTTAGTTGAGTGTTCTTGCCCAAGTTTCCAAGCCTTTCTATGCTTCAGCTGTTCATTTGAAAGATGGGTATCGGAATTGGAAGAATCCAATGACCCATGTCCAATAGTTTCCACAATACTTGCTGGCACCATAAATGTTAGCCGTGACTATAATTTATTGATATTTTTGCATCATAGCATGTGGGGAGAATGAGATGGAATTGCATGTCAGGCATTAAGCAATGATATGCTAGCCATTATGACATCAGTGTCATTATTGTTAAGTCTGCATTTGGAAGCTGGGGACACAGAAGCTCAGAAAGGGTTAGCCAAGCATCTCACAGTCACCACTGTCCTCCATTGAAAGGAACCAGTGAGCTGGGTGGTGGTGGTATACGCCTCTAATCCCAGCACTTGGGATGCAGAGACAGGAAGATCTCTGTGAGTTCGAGGCCAGCCTGGTCTACAGAGGGAGTTCAGGATAGGCTCCAAAGCTACAGAGAAACCTGTCTCGAAAAACAAAACAAAACAAAAAAGAACCAGCAATTTTGAGATCAAAGTCACCAATACTTGCCTTGCTTTAGGGTATTTTTCTCAATAGAGAACTGTTCTTTTGTATTTCCTGGCCTCAGTTTCCCCAAATACAGTCTAGAGGTGGAGAAGGGTCTGCAGGCTATAATCCCTAAAGACTCCACTTAGTTTTGCCACTGTAGAAGGAAACATGAAATCCCAAGTCTCCCTGACCTGCAGCCAGTGAGTCCAGAGTTCAATAAATCCTGTATCTGCCACTTAAGAGCCCTGTGACCTTGGATAAGCTGTTTCATCTCACTGAGCCTTGGTTTCCCTCACTGGTCAACACACACCACACACACACACACACACACACAGAGAGAGAGAGAGAGAGAGAGAGAGAGAGAGAGAGAGAGAGAGAGAGAGAGAGCCCCCCCAACACCTTCAATAATCTCTTCAGGGGTTGTATTGAGAAATCCACCCAGATCTCAGAGCCTGCCTGGTGGGAGTGAGCGCCACAAGCAGCACTGGAAGGGACCTTCGTTAGTAGTCACTCACGACAGTTGCCGCCTAGCCAAATCTGGGTTCCTGATCCTTTCTGGGACTGGCAACAGCAGCAGGCAGGAAGGAAGAAAGGAAGCCGGCTTTGGACATTTTCATGTGTGTGCTGGGGGTGGGTGCAGGAAGACTGGGCAGGAAATTCTCTCCCACCCTCCCCCAACTTCCCTTTCCTTCAATTTCTGCTGAGCACCCTCCCAGGCATTCAAGGGATCTTGGAATCCTGACCCACCTGATTTGAGGTGAGGTGGCCTGGGTTGAGAGAAAGAAGTGGGGGCTCCCTGTATTCCAGGGGAGGTAGTGGGGAGTCGGCACCTGACTGTCAGTGAGCCAAGCTAGAGGAAGGTTATAGACACTCTTTGCTCAAGACAAAATGAAGAGGGGATTTTAAGATCACGTGAGAGAATCTATCTATTTTGGGGTCTCCTTCCTATCAGAGAGCTGGAGAGCTCCTAGGATCCCCCTTCTCTCATGGCCCACGTTTCCTGCACCCACTAGCATCAAGGGTAGCACCTCGAGTCCCCTGCTTAGCGTGGCCTTTTCTGCTCTGCACACACACCTCTCGCAGATGGTACACATAGAGGGTCTGTCCGTTCTGCGTTGCCCACATGTCTCTGAGGTGTCTCACATACACACGCATACACGTTGTCACACCCCACATCTTCCCCGCAGCTCTGATGTAACACACCCAGCTATTCTACACACACCTCTCTGTTACATACACACCATCTCCCAGATCCAGGGTGTCTGTCCTAAGCATACATCCCTAGTCACTTGGAAGTCCATTTTTTGCTTTCCTTGTGAACACACCCTCAATGGGTTTCACTGAACCATAAGCCCCAGCTCTCTTTTCATACCCTCAACCACCCCCAGTTACACACCCCCTCTGATGTCACCGTTGCACACCTCCATGTGTCACACCCAACCATAGCCTCTCTGGAGTCACACCCACACCCTTTTCCTTGTCACATCCCTGCATCAGCTTTTCCTGGTCCCACTCCACCCCATACGCATCGGTAACCCACATGTAGCACCTTTCCCCAATCCACACATATTCCCATGGTTCACACCCCGAGTCCATCCTTTCTTCCTCCCTACACACCCCCTTGCATGTTACACACACCCCTCTCACTCATGTGTCACAGTACAAGAACCCCCTCCGGAGTGACAAGCACATACCTTCCCGTGTCACACATCCACGCTGAAGGGTCTCATATCCAGCCGTGTCTTTTACACACACACTCACACCCACTACCCTGTCATATCCATGGTCTCTTAATGTCGCATATCCAGGCCCCACAGGACCCACACAGATACACACACCTGTCCTGGCCTTTCATCTCTTTCCCCTCCAGTTTTACACACCCACCCTTTCCTCCATGTCACCCAACACACCCACCCAGCTTGTCCCCACGCATGGTCTCGCATACAGTCCACACCCGCCCCTTTCCGGGACAGCCCTTGCTCAGGACATCCCCAGGGAGGGAGGTTCAGAAGCTCCCGGTCCACAGGCCTGTCTCTACTCCTTCCCCTCCCCCAACCGGGATACGCAAACCCGGGGGAACACCCCTGTCCCGAAAGGGTCACATCACACACCCCTCAAGGACACACTGGCTCCAGAAGGGACCCACGCCCCTCATCCTTGACTCCCCCCCACCCCACAAGGACACTTACCACCCCCCTCCCCCCAGTCCCTCTCGTCGCAGACAAAGCTCTCAGCCCCAGGGGCCTCGGCGACAAGAGAAAGGGGTCCGTCCTGGTCCCCAGCTCCTCGTGGAGGACCGCCCCTTCCCTCTCCGGAGCACTTGCACCTGCCAGCCAGGGATGTGGGGGGGGGGATGATGGAGGACGGCGATGCCCCCTTCGGCGCGCGATTCCCCCACGCCCCACGCCGCGGTCCCGCAGCCCTGCCTCACCTCCCGTGTTGCTGCGCTTGGTGCAGACCACCTCGGGGGGCGTCTCGAGGGGCCTCTTGCGGGAATCCGGGGCCTCGGGCTCCATGGGGGGGGCCTGGGGCGGCGGCTGCTGCTGCTGCGGCGGCTGCGGCGGCGGCTCTTCCGGGCTCTGCAGCTTCCTGCTCACGCGGGGACGGAGGCCGCGGCCGCGGGAGCCCCCGGCGGCGGCTGCTGGCGGCGAAGGCGCCCTCTCCAAGCGCGGCAGCTCTAGCAGGAGAGCCGCAAGCTCAAGTCCATCCCCGCTGCCCTCCCACA